>NW_027526389.1:1942062-1993379 GCF_048455015.1 Haemaphysalis longicornis
GAGGTGGGAGGCCGCTGGCGGGCAATCTTTGGGAGCAGCGTTCATTTGTTACCTTGCGTACATGCGCCCGCTGAGGTCGGGTTGAGTTGACACAACCCTGTGCTACATGTTCGTTTTGAAACCTTCCGATGGCCATCGATCCAATTTTCTATCGAGTACCCTAATGTAAATACATAAGGCGCACTTCGATTGGAGCACTGAAGTATCAATTAAAAGATGCCGTGCAGAACAGGTAATAAAGGGACACTGAAGTATCTTTGTCAAGCTCCTGCTTTTGCTTGCACTGCATAGAATGGCTCAAATGAACACACTTTTCATCGTTAGTCCGGACGATAAAGAGGTATGATAAAGAGCCCGAAAGAAGAAATACTACCATGCATGGTTAGCGGTGGCCGCAACAACTAACAACAGTATCGTCGATACACGGTGCTACTTGGTTGGACGATGTCCAATATTAGAATAAAAGTCAGTTTCGGTTTCGGTTCTGTGAAATAACATGATTGGGATCCGATGTTATCATTGAATTGGCCTTCCCGATATCTCAGTAATCGGCATACCGTGCTTCTGCCATGCTGTCGGCTGCAAAATGCGGCAGATAAGCCTACGAGCACGGGTTGTAATTGTAACAATCACAGCCGAGAAGTACACAGTCAATCAACGCCCTCCGCGTCACCGCAGATAATGAAATGCGATGTGCCTTCCCCCATCTTTGGAGCTTGCCTGGCTCGTGCCTGTATCGTACGAGGCCTGTTCCCACCAGACCGAGGGTCTGCTGATTCGGTACTGCGCCCGCAAGAAATCGGTGCTTATGGCAAAGCCACACCAACGAGGAATCGCCAGCATGTCAGTGTCAGTCTGTACGCGTTCTGTGAACTCACTCGCGGCGGAATGAACTTTACAGCGCAAAAATTGTGAATTCAGTATATAAAACATTGCCTAAAACCAAATATATCAACTGCAGAAAACATGCGCTACCAGGGATTCGATCGTGTGACTTGCAAAACAACATACGTAGTGCTCCAGACGACTCGACCATGACCCAGCTAGGTCAGAGGGGGAAATTCAAAGCATATCATGTAAAGCCAGTTTGCATATTCATTTATTTTACCATTTCAAGCAGCTCAGATGCCTTTTTCTTGTATAGCGCTCCTGCAGTAAGTGTCTTCCTAATTGCCACATTATCTCATGTCTAGCGGATGCATTCCTTAGATGGAAACGCGTTCGCAGATGTGTGGTCGTCCTGCTGACTGCTGCATTAGTGTGCCCAGCGCCAGCGCATAAAGTGACTTGCGCAGTCTGATTTTAGGTTGTATGGTAAAAGTTTCGGATGATTTGAATTCCTTAGTACCTATAATAACTTCTCTGAGACTTCTCCCGCCTTGAGTTGGACTTGGACTTGACTTGGACAACAAGCCAGCGAAGCGTCGCATGTGCGCTTCTGTGGAGCGACTTGGACTTAGAGTTTGATACAGCCTGCAGACTAGCAAAGTAGGGCAGAATTTGTCTTGGCACAAACGTGCTGTGGCTTAGTTTCAGCTGAGCGAACCAATTGCGACGACTCACCGCCCGCCGACCGAGTAGACACTTGTAAGGGTGTACTAGGAACTTCTGGTACACTCTAACGCTGGCCTGACTGATCCTGTCGCAGAGTCGGCGTGCAGTAGCGCAGTCAAGTCAAGCAATCTTCTTTTTCCGTGATACGAAACGTCATAGGACAGCAGGAGGACAGCAGTTTTGAATTTATTTATCCGCTAAATAAATTTGAGTAATCGCCGCGAGGGGGGTGAAACCACGTCCTAAACCCTCCAGCCTACAGTTTGCGATATTAATCCTGCAATTATCACCACTTACTTCAGTGTTCCTTTAAGGATTCAGCTTAACTCGACCTTCCAACGTCTAATGCCTATGCTACACTGCCACTTTCAATTGACAATTGAACGCGCAGCCTGAAGTCCGCCCTATGTATTTAGAATAGCGCACTCTTTAGATAATTGGTTGAAAGGCCTTCAGAAGGCCATTGAAGCGGCTGGTGTAGCACAGGTATAAATCTAATCAATCGAACCGCTCATTCCTGTCAAGGCAAGTCACACGTCTTTCCGCGCGGCCGGTGACCTTCAGAGTAGTATCGCGAAATTTTGTTGATGTCTTTCAACCCGCCGTTGCAGACGTCGTCTAGTTTACAGGCGCTCTTTTTCTAACGGCTCCAGCCAGCCACTTTCGCGTCAACTCCACTCACCCTGATGCCTTTACCACTCTACCTGTGCATTCATACATAAGTACTTGTAGTACAAAAACTATTCGGGACACTGAGTTCTGATTTCAAATAAGTCGACGGTTTGTGGATACATATTGAAGATTTGTTTACTGCGCACCTGCATTTCGGTCGGTTCTGCCCCTTTTGTTTTCTTATTATTTGGCGAAAATGTTTCCACAAATACTTCGCGGGCTCATTTACTGTTAGATCATGTCCTCGTTTTATTCTTGCCTTTGGTTTCTTCGTGTTTTGGGACGAATTGTTTCAAAAATCATAGTGATAACCATGCACCAGCTTCTTTAAAAGTAAAAGTAAGTGCTTCTTTGGGCACCGATTTTTTTGGGCTCGAAGTTGCGTCCTCGTGGCACACGACACACACTACTCCAACTTGCGATCAGCGACGCCAAAGGGAGGAGGTAGAGCAGGGATAACGCACTGGGCTCTTACACTACCGGCGTGCGTTCAAATTCTGTACGAACCAAAATGCTTATTTTATTGACTTACGAAACAATAGCGAAATAGACGAGACGAAGGAACACTGCAAACAAACAGGCGCTTTCAGCTGAATTTCGTTTGAAGAAACAAAGGTTTACAAACACATGGGAAAGGGAATTGCACCGCATGCAGTCGAGTCATGATAATTTTTCGTATTGCATCAGAAAGGCTACCTCCTTATCTGCAAGTGCCACAGACGGAGTACTAATGCACTTGTCGACGGCCCTCATGATTTGAAAGGACGTCCAGTATCTCCCTCTCAAGCTTGTCACTGGAACGTGCAAAAAACTTCGTGTCATTTAGCACCGGCTTGCAATTTCAGCGCTTGAAATGGTCCGACAGATTCCCCCCATTAACATTATAAACAGCCCAATTATGTTCCCGTGCCCTTTCATTGTAGCACCCACCAGTTTTCCTAATATAAACACGTTTTCGTTCCAGTGGGATTTCATACACCGCATTCCTCGTACATTTCGTGTACTGCACTTCGTGTTTTTAGAGCAAGTGGCGGCTTGCAAATTGGCCAAGATATGCCCGATGATGACCAAGTTGAAGCCAACCCCTTGCTCTAACGGATCCTGTGGCATCTACGTCAGCGGCACTAACGAAATGCGTTCTCATTTCTATATGCAAAACCCTTTTAGGATCATCCATAACGTTTTGCTCTGTATTGTGTACCCCAACATTTTTACCTGCCCTAGGTGGTTGTGCTATCCCTCTTATTGGTTACTAAAGTTACTACTACAGCTACTACTACTACTACTAGTGCTACTACTAGTACTAGTAGTACTAGCACTACTACTACTTACCAGCCTAAAAACCCACGCACTAAAAATGGGCAATGAATTTTATGCGACAATAGCTCGTTTCGTATGTTTACAAGTTGTTTAATTTCATTTGGCCTTTTTGGCCGGAATTAATCACACAAGTTTCCTCTATTGGGTCACAATTGAAGTGGCGCAAACTAGATGGTGGGTTGCCTGCCCATGTTCTGTTCTTTTCAGTACATAGCTTATTTGAGGGGTGTTTGCGTTGAATTTCTCAATTAAATTTACTTATTACCTAATTTAAATTTACTTAATTTAAATTCGTACTTAAATTCTTACTTGAATTTCTTTCTTAAATATGTTTTATACTACAGCAAGCCATGGCTATCTCAAGCAGAACTAGTGCAATTATACAACATCATAGTCATCCTGTTTAGGGAAAAAACTTAGGCAAGTATTAATCAAGCAACCGCCAATCAAAGGGAACAATAGGGAGCGCCCTTATGATTGATCAATTCAACCACACAAGTAATATTACCCCTGTCATATGGGCATTTTCACTATACACTGAACCGAACACTGATCGACTTCTCGAGCGCGCTACGCACTGCTGCTGCTACACGATACGTTTCAATCCCGATTGAACAATTGCACCCCTTGAGTAGTGTCGCCGCTTTCTTCCAATCGCACTTGAAAACCTCAATCCCACTTCGGTACCCTGGTTGAGTCCAGCGCAATTGAGCATGACCATGGTTTGAACTGGCCGTGTATCAGCGTACGATCCGGATCTAGTTAGTTCAAAACTGACCCAATCGCAATTAAAAATTTCCTTGTTTACAGCGGTGTAATCTGGGGACAAACAAACAAAATATGAAGCAGTTATGTACAAATGTCTAACATAAAAAGAAATTTCACGCATGAAGAGAGAAGCCGATCCTGAGGAGTAAAGAGTGTTATTGCAACTCGGGAATCAACCAAACTTTCCTTTTGAATTTATCGCACATTTAAAACACATTCTTCATGTTCAACACTTTGAAATTGTGAAATAATATATACATGCCTCTCTCAAGTCCACCACCGGAAAATAATCAATTCCGTTTGTCGCTGGTGCTGTAGAGATCACGCGTACGCAGGCAAGCAAACACGAAATTACTAGCGGATACATATTGGTGACGCCGGGTTCTCTTCAGCGCAGCCCTTTTTATACGCTCAAACAGTCAAGGTCGCATCGTGACGATTTATTTCACTCGGGCAAACAAAACGTTTTCGGTGAACCGAGCCCAAAATAATGAAATGAAACGCGTGAACAGACGTGTCCTTAATAGGGTAAATTTTTACGTTGCTTATTGTAAAAAAGCTTAAGTGTAGCTGTTGTATAGCGTTTTCTTTTAATTCAAAATCAAGCCATTATTTTATTTAAACATTGACAACCGATTTACACATTATTTTGTAAAGGTTTCAAGGCTATCGTACCACATTTTCTTGTCAGGTTCATTCGCAAGAATTATAATTTTTTTCTAGGAAATCAAAAGTTTCTGAAATAACTTTGTTGCAGATTATTTTGCAAAGGCTTTGAACCTTTACAAGCTTGTAAGGCTGCGGGGTGCATGCCCAGACATGTGAAGTTTTATGTGTATTTCTTACTTACAAACACAAACCGACACGGCAGACGATGCGGCTACACCCTGGATGACACCGTAAGTACGTATTTTCTTGTTAAACATGTTTTCTTCCATTCATTCTGTGAAAACATATTAAATTGCGACGTCGTCTTGACTTTCTCGGGACTTTTTTATTAGGTGAAAGCTTTTATTTCCAAATGTGAAATTCTGACTGTTTTAATAGTGCCATCAACCGATTCCCACTGAAAAAGTACCCATCGTATGCATTGTGTTTAAACCTTCGAGTATGCTTGACATCGCATGATCCCAAATTGAAACATTACGCCTAAACTCTGCCACTTTGCCGCACACCTGCCACTTGCTGCAGTTACGTAATACTTCGTTTCTAGATGGGTACGAGCCAAAAACTCCTGGCGCAATTGAGGACGTTGATTAAACACATCGATATGCCACGGCCGCCCCTGAACCGACCTAAAGAGCGCAAACCAGCCTTATTTACGGAACTAATGCGTACAGTGGATACAAGCGAACATTCTGCAGTAAAGCAATCACAGATGTAAGAAAAAAATCGAATCTCTAATACCCATAGGTCGGCAAAACAGAAAGAACTCACTCAAACTCAATCACAATTTTTTTCATTCACGCTGTACTCAATCAAACTCAGACTCAAAAAGCTGGTCTGTTCACAAAATCACTCGTACTCACTCATCAAATACTCATTTGTAATCATACTCACTTGTACTCAAACTCATTTGTCCTCACGAGTATTCGTACTCAATCTGTACTCATGAGTACTCACCCAGTACTCATGAGTACTCAATCTGTACTCATGAGTACTCAATCTTCTGTACTCATGAGTACTACTCATTCTGCAATCATGAGTACTACTCATTCTGCAATCATGAGTACTACTCATTCTGCAATCACGAGTACTACTCATTCTGCAATCATGAGTACTACTCATTATGCACTCATAGTACTCAATCTGTACTCATGAGTACTTAATTTGTATTACTCACGAATAATCAACTTATCTGCACTGTTAGCTAGGTGGTATCTCGAATGAAAGACTAAATAGAAAAAAATAAAATGTTTAATTGATTAGAAAAACACAGGATCGGGCTCAGGGGAGCTCGGGGCTTGTCGGTGCGGCCGTGGCCGTAAACTGCTGTTTTCTGCGTGTCTTCGGGTGGCAGCTTTTGTCGTCCGTTTTCGTTTCCAGGCGCGCTGATACTCTCCTAATCGTGCTCCAAATCAGAATTGTGCCTTCCCCCAGGCACAATGAAGCGTTTCTGTAGATTAACGTCCGTTCGTATCGAGATCACTGTCCGCTTATTCACAGATGCTCGATGCTGGCGTTTGTTTTTCATTGTTCCGGATACTAGAAACTTCATTAGGAGGGTGTTCGTCTCATTGAGCTTCGGTGAATTTCAAATCTGCTTTCTTTTATTGTGTGTGTGCCGTGGGATTCACTTCGTCAAAGCTGAACTTGACAGTGTTTACGGCGTTGCGTTAGTCGCGCCGCTTCCGTCGGCGATTGTGTTCGTGTAACTCGTCGCGTGCTTGATGCATGTGGGGGCGTAGACGTCCGGTGGCGAGCTGCGCTGTGTAGGGATGGCATAGTTCGGCGTGTTGGGGACGTTGCTTGAATTGACGTGTGCGTTGCGTATGATGCGGGAGCCGATTGGCTTTTCGTTTAGTGTGCGGTAGCGTGGCGTTTTCGTAGGGTGGCATGGCTGATCGGTCAAAGTCTTTGCGGCTCCGTGCTCGCAGTTGCCGTGGTTGTTTCGGAAGTGAAACCGTTGTGGTGGGGAAGCGGGGGTAGTTCGTGCCGTCCGTTCGGTCCCACATTCCTTGGCGTCGCAAGCGTGACTTCATTGTTAGGGCATTCGATGCCTTCGTCTGGATCGGGTTCATTCGTTGTCGTTTTTGTTGTGTCCGTGTCGTCGCTCAAGCCCTCGTCTTTTGCCCGTTGTTTCGAGAATGCTATAATCGCTATCTCTCCCATACAAGCAGGCTCCGTTCGTCCCGAGTCCGCTTGCTCGCGGTTGCGTCCTCTTGTACGAAATAGTGTTTATCGTGTGAGTCTCGGTCGGAGCGTGGATGCCGGGGATCTTGTTCGTTCTGGCTCGGACATGCCGCATGCGCTGGCCGTGGCGTTGCTCGTCGACGGACCTACCTGCACGAGTGTGATGTCGTTCGTCCGTTGGACTCGGGCTGAAGCAGCGGGTGTCGGAGAGCTCGTACGTTCCGGTAGGGTTGAACCGCGTGCGCTGGGTCTTTTGTGGCTTGTGGCCATGTGATTTCTGAGGTTGTAACATTCGCTGGCCAAGTCGGGATAGCAGCAGCACGAGCGGAGGATGTCGCGAATAGCAGTTTCTTCTGTGTGTGCTGGCTTGGCGGCGTTCCATGCGCTGTGCATTTCGTTCGCCGTGGTCAGCTCGACTGGTTCAAGTTGGATGTCGTTCGTCACCTCTGGTGCGTTTCGTGCGCTGTGCGCCTTGTTTTATCTAGGACACTCCACTATAATTGGTGTGCGGTCGTTCGGCACGTATGGTGCATTTCGGGCGCCGTGCGTCTTGCTCGCTTGTCGGGGCCATATCTAAAAATCCGGATGCGATGTCGTTGGTTGCGTGGACCGGCGCCGGGACAGCACGAAAGAGGAACGGGCGAAAGAGGAACGGACGACACTGCAATACCTCGCGCTACGCAGCGCGAAGTTGCAAGTTTCACGGCGCAACCGCCACAAGTACTCCCTCGCTGATGTGTTTACCTCTTGGCTAAGGCTTGCGTGTTCGCCGATCCACACGGCGGACCAAAACGATTATTTGGACCGCGGTCCGCGCATCCTGTGATAAGACGTCACCAGTTCACGCGCCGCCGTTGGACCGCGCAGGACCGCGGCCTTCGCGGTCCAAATATTCGCCGAGGCTTTTCGGCCCGCAGTCTCGACGGCGGACCACGACATCATAACAGCGGCCGCGTCGCGTGGGCGGAGCCGCATCCAGTTGCGCCAATAGAGAATAGCGCGGGCAGCGCGGCTGTTTCGAAGCGCTCGAAGGAGCCTGTCAATCACCCGTGGTTGGATAAGCGACGGGCTAGGCTTGCAATCGCGACGCATACTTCATTCGCGCTTTTTCTTGCGAGTCCTGACTCTTACTAGTGCGATGTTAGCTATGATTATCACTTTGTTTCACGCATGTGGACCTCAATTTAGGGAAGAGTTCGGTTCCAGCGAGCGGTGACGAGCCGCATGCAGCCCGGATCGCCCCGCCGTCGCCGCTCGTCGTGTCGCCTTCATGCGAACGACGGCGGCGGCTGCGTGAGCACGCCCGCCCGGCTTGCATGCGGGTGGCCGTTATTGTGGGGATGAAAGGTTTCGTGCAGGCTCGTGCTTTACAACATGTTGTCGCGGCCAAACGGCGCCTGTGTTCACCCTTCTGGCTTGTGAGTTCAGACGGTCGGCCATTAGCAGTCCGCTCAGCCGGCCCGCCGTGTGGATGCGCTCTGCTTAGGATCGGACCGCGGCGGACCGTGACGTCTCATCACGTGACCGATTGGACGGCGGACTCGGTCCGTTGTGTGTTCGGGACGCAGGGAAAGGCGTCAGGGTGGCGCGTCGCTTCTTTCTTTCTCTCCAGGGATGCTATCACGGTGCCAGGAAAGGAGCTGAGGGCAACAGGCAATGGGATGCCTCTCATTGGTCGATGGCGTGGGTTAACCGAGGTCAGCAAAACAAACAAACAAAAAAGCGGATTTTTCGCCGCCTTGTGCCACCGGTTGCACACTCTTTCTTTGTACTTTCACGCTCGCGCTCCCGGTGCCGGCGCGCCAACGAGGCGGCTCAGCGAAGAGGGAAAAAAAATCGCCCTTCAGATGCATTTCTGACTCCGTGCTCTGGTGTTTATTTTTTTTTTCTTAGTTTCATGACGTACAGTTCCCGTAATAGCCCGAAAGCGCGGCAACGTTTAGTCGTTGTGTGCTCCATTGTACATATAAATAATGCACTGTCGACGCCCGTAGCGTCAGAAAGCGCACGGCTGTTAGCCAAGCTTGTATGGCTACGGTTCCGTGTATAATTCATGTCTGTAAATAAGAACTCCCGAGACTCCATGTGTCTTCGAAGCGCGCGGGGTTGTAGCCTGAGACTTTCACTTTCATATCACTTTCGTATTTATGTCTGGGTTCAAATATCCCTGTTTTATTTTTGTTGAACAAAGCTGATAAATAGGAAGCATGGTACCAGCTTTAGTAGCGAGGGAATATTTTGCCAATATGAAGCCCTCGATTAAGGATTCTTTTAACTTTTGGCCGAGCGGCTGAATGGCGGGGCAGTTGGTCATTTGTAGAGAGGGCACATTATGTACATACAGCTACTTAACGGTGACCCCAGTAGCTCCCATGTATACAGCGGGGCGTGATATTAAGTTGCAATAATAAATTATCTTTATGACAGACACAGACAGACAGACTGACGGGCCAACATTGTCCCGCTCAAGTGGCCAAAGAAAGGCTATCGTCTTTAAAACGAGCTGGAAAGAGACGCTGCCGCCACTGTTCCGCATTCAGCGAACATTGCGCAACCGTACCCCTCGCAAGCGCCGCCAGCCCGCAATGTAACAGATAAACAGAAAGACGAAAACCGGCTACCGCGCGAAAAGCCAAAGACGGAAATCCCGCCGCGAGAAAGGGACAGGACAGGGGCGCTACGCGTCGTTGTGTCTATTTCCGTTAACAGCACGGTAAAAACCCCCACGGGTCTGACCTTAATCACTAATTTTTGTGTGCGTGTGTGTGCGGTTAACCAGAGCGCCCGACACAAATTTGCTGCACCTGGCGACACGCCGACGGTGGGCCAGATTCGCGCCTCGGTCAAACAGCTCGCGGCAGACGTGCCGCGACTTGGCGGCACACAGCGCCGCCGAGTCTACTCTCCTTTTCCCATCGAGACGGCCGCACCAAATCATGCCTGGGACGACCGGCCCGAAAAAGACATGCAGCAAGTAGACCCTGGAGACGGCGCCGCTGAGTAGCCTTCCCTTTCTTGTCGTGGCTCGGCTGACGCAATCCCTTCGCTTTCAAACTGCGGCCAGTGATAGTCCTGATTAAAAAGATTCGAACTACACGCGGCTGCGGCGGCACCCCGGGGGATAAAACCAGCCCTGAAGCAGCGGCTGTGCAGCGGCATTTCATTGGAGGCACGGAGTTGAGAAGTGCTATCGCCTTTGTGCGAGCCATGTAACACTCTTGCTACCTTTGTATATAGTGTATATAAATGCAGCTTAAAATCGCTGTCGGCTCGACAACTTCATCGCTCTGCTCTGCGCCGCGTCGATGACGGACTGAGCAGGGCAACGTCGCAACAGTGGTGACTGAGTAGGAATGGCCCAGTCCAAACAGTGTGCGTGTGTGTTCGGGGGGGGGGGGCAGGGGGGGGGGGCGTGGAGGGGGTATCGCTCGCAGTCGAGGGCCGAAGGGCACCCAGTTGCTGCCGGTGCTTGGCAACCGTTCCAGCAGTGTTGAACTGCGCTGTCGTGCTTCGTGCACTCGAGAACAAAGTTTGCAGACGCGTTTTTCGGAGGCGTGATAGCTTGCACTGACGTCACTGTATTGCCGTGTTGGTTTGTTGATTGCACCGTGGAAATCTGCAGCTCTTATCTCGAGCAGTGCGGATGAAGCTGACGGCGATCGATCAAAAAAAGCGGTGGCGTCGTTATGTGCAATCCACATGTTTTACGAGATGTTCCAAGACGTGAGCTTAAGCGACAATCCCAGCGTCTGGCGTTGGCGTTCATCACTTCAAAACGATTCCTTCACGAGGCCTCCCACAGTGCGAGCTTAAACTCGACAGTAGCTGCTAGCGAGGGGTGTGCGCCCGCCTGTAAACAGTAGTGAAGGGTAGGGGAATAACAACCACCGAAATTCATCATCATCGTCAGCGTCGTCATTACACGGTGGTATAAACGAGAAGCGGCGAATGGGGTTGCCAATCGAAAGTAAAGCCATTCGAAAGCAAAACGCTCCTCCAACGGCAAGATGCCAGAGCTCTGCGACAAAATATGTGAGGCTAAACAAGGCGTCTCACGCGTTCAACTGGATATTATGATGTCCGATTCACAACTCACAAACGTACTTAGGTGTACCCGGATATTTTATTTCCATTGCTGGGGCAAATTCTACCGCCGCGGTTGCACGGTGGGGCTGTATGCTCACTTGTAAATGGCACTACACGAGACCATATTACTAGCGAACCTGAGCAAAATGTTTCAAAACGGGAACCTAATAAAACCATATGAGCGCACGTACATCAGCCAAATTGTCGCTTCAATACACACAGCGAAATGGTGCGGACAATTTCGGTGAGACAAACGTTACAAACCACGTAGTCGGTTTGACGCGAGTTACGTAAACTAACTGCGACTGTTGAAATGAGCGGTTCTGTTCACAAAACGACTACACAGCGCGACATGCGTCTACGGAAACTTCTGAAAACCGAAAAAGAGGGATTTCAGTACGCCTAATGCGTCCATTGTTAGCAGCCTCCACCACCTCTCCCCTAAAACAACTGGAAGGGAGCACGCGCAATGAAGCCGCCATGCGTTCACAGGCCGCGTCAACAAAAATAACTGCGGCAGTCAACAAGTGCCGTAGAAGAGCAACTGCGGCCGCGTTTCCCGCCGGGCCCTCACCCCTTCGTTTTTCCCTCTTCACCGTGACCCCTTTGCAAGCGACCGCCGCGAAACGCTTACAGCGCCAAACATGGACCGGGAAAGGGGGGAGGTGCAGTTTTCGTTGTCTAATTTTGACATCCTTGACAGTTAAGCTGCACAGCGGCACTGCTAATGTTTGCGACTCGTACACGCGCGTCCAAACTTGAGCTCATGATAAAACTTGTTTGCAGTACTGTACTCACGAGTGCACATAATCAAGAGTGCAAGCGCTCGCAAAACCAGTATTCATGAGTATTGTACTCATGAGTACTGTGTACTCATGAGTACTATGTACTCATGAGTACTGTGTATTCACGAGTACTGTGTACTCATGAATACTGTGTACTCATGAGTACTATGTACTCATGAGTACTATGTACTCATGAGTACTGCGTACTCATGAGTAATGTGTACTCATGAGTACTCATACTCATTAGTACTCAAACTCGTGAGTACTCGCACTCATGAATGCTGTACTCATGAGTACTCATACTCATGAGTAGTGTACTCATGAGTACTGTACTCACGAGTAGTTGACTTACCCCTGTACTCACTCGTCATCATACTCACTTTTTTTTTCTGGGTGTGTACTCACTCATCATCGTACTCACTCGTGAGTTTGAGTACAAATGAGTACAAATGAGTGTACTCACGAGTGAGTACGCCGACCTATGCTAATACCTAACGACCACGATTGTAGAAACGCGAAGCTTTCTTGCGATAAAGAAATGACGAAGTGCCGTAGTCAATACCCGCTGCAATCAAAGTCGAAGCGTCGATGATCGAAGTGGAAACCGTTGGAGAGTCAATAATAATAGATAATAGATCACAGTTCACAAGAATCGCAAGAATAATAGATCACAGTTCAAACTCCTTGCGAGTAAAAGTCGAAATTAAGAAGACATAAAATGAATCCGTCACGAGAAAGCTGATCGCACACCCCCATATTTGCTGTTAGACTACCGTTGTCTACAACCCATTGTCCTATTAAACTCAGTCTAAGCTCAAACCCAATGGGTGATCCGAATGCGATGGTGGTGCAATAAGATAGACGCCGGATTCATGACTTGACGGACGTAGATTCGATACTGACCAAGCAAGCGTTTTTTTTTTCTTGTGTCAACATCATCATCGCTGTCCTGTGCGCCCATTGTGTAATGTTGGCTTTCCTGCAGTGCATCTATGTTAAGATTCCGCCATCAACGAGACCAAGGAAGTTTCGGTTAAAAAATTTACTTCAGCACTGCTAGGACTCGAATATAGAACATTGTATACAAAACCAGCGATTTTACTGCTAGATTACTGATGCCGAACCGAAGCCATCTTGAGCATTTGCTGGAACAATTTGAATGTTCGAAGCGAGCTAGTAGAGGGATATCAGTGCGTATGCGAGATGGCGGTCGCGTTTCCACACGGAAATGTAATTTTGTGGCTGCTAGACCGGCAAATCTATACGTACCTCCCGATTTTCCAAAATCTGCAGCGGGTATTAGAGGACGCTTTCATGGGAAAAAAGCATGCTACTGCAGCACGCGTAATTACAAATGTAATTACAAATGCATCAAGAAATAAAGGAATTACTAGACAAATTGCTCCAAGACGAACCACTACGAGGATCGACCACAGAAAACTTGTTCCCGTACTCTGAATCATGCATGGACAGTTTGAAGCATAGCGAAGTTTCAACGTTCTGCTACTTATCGGCCCACCAGCTCACGCGCTTACGCCTCTTGCGCAAGAGCGAGCAGTTTGGACAGACGCAACATATTTTCCGTGGGCAGAGGGTGAACCCGATACCCCCTGCAATAAAAGATTCCGAGATGCGGCACTGGCGACAAGTATGACCAGTTAAACTGACTCGCCGCGCAACAGCGGCATGGCGACGCATGACTCCACACAAACACAAGAGTTTTCAAAAACTGGGTGAGCTTCACGTTCCAAACGGCTGGATCTTTGCTTCGAAGTCAGTCGCATCTTGGGAGGCACTTTAAAACGCATCGTTGAGCTGGCGTCTCGTAGACTATCTACGTAGGAACGGTTAAACTATTGATGGTACCCTAGCGACCAAGCGAAACTTCTTTAGTGAGGTTTTCTTGCGTCTGAGGAGCCACTCTTAACCTAGGCTTTCCGAACTGTGCAGTCGCTGCCGCTTCGAAGAGAGCGACCAGCTACAACGCGATTCAGTCACTACTCTCGTGACCACCCGCATAAATTTACCGGGAAAATGGAATTTTAGCACACAGTTGCTGGTGTACGCGTCGCAGAGAAACTGATCGCGGTCGCGTGAAACGAGGATTCTACTCGAGGTAATGTTGCGTTAACAATTTTTTCCGATTTGCGAAATTCTCATCCGCAAGAATGACTTTTAGCCGGAAGCGCCGTTTCTTTTAAAAGGGGCTTGACACATCTCCACTCTCGGAAAGTATAAAGCTGCGACAGCACAGCATGAACAAAAGCTTCTTTAAGCTTAACAAGAGCACAATGAAGGGGCCTCGGAAGAAAACAGTTTCCATGACTTTAGAATAACTCGGCCTCCACTGAGACCAGCGGAATATTTTTCATTGTCGAGCAGTTAAACGGCTCCACTTCAGGAGCATGCACAACTGGCCGGCAAGACAAGCAGCTTCTCGGTGCCGCCAACGTTACGAAGATGAGTTCACCAAAATTCGTAACTTCCCTTTGATCCGGCGTCCTTATATTTTGTATAATTTAGATCGAGAAACTGGCTGGGCCCCTACGCAAATGCCAGTAGACATGGTTGTAGCCAGTCATAAACGCAGTGAAACAAGGTACTGCAGCACCGTAAGACCTTTGCCTATTCTGATACTGTCTGAAGGCCTCCAAAAAATGATAAATTGGTGTCTTCGCGCGTTTTTTATGAAGGTGCGAAAACAAAGGGAGATTACCTCTTAGATGAGTTAAAACCGTGAGTCATCATGTTTCAGCATTAATTCCCTAACGTATTTTGTTCGTTAGCTAATTATAGACTATTGCGCAAACTAGAACTATGTAGTGTACATAAAAAGGCTCACAGAATTATCGCTTACGGTATAAAATATCGGTGTACACATATAAGCCACCATTAAGCAGAACACCATAAAAACAAGTAAGCAGGTCTTCCTGAGTGAAGCCTAGTTGGTTCCCTTTGTTTCCTAATATATCTCAGTAACCTATTTTAACCTACGAACGACGTTTTCTGGATAGGCAATACACATGATACCTCAACTGTATTTAGTAGGATACACCAACTCATACAAATATATAAGGACAATAACGTTTTAGACGAAATATCCAATTTAGTAGGACGGAAAGTTGAGGGAGTTGGTGCTGATTGATCTTGCTAGTAGTGCTTCCTCCTGTGTATTTATTTTCTTAGTCAACGTCTTTTCCGCCCCTGAATTGAAAATGAAATATCTATGAGTCTCGAACATCAATTCTTAAAAGTATTACGAAAATAATGCAGGCAATAGTGTATTCCACGAAAAATATAGCCCCGAATTTAAAATAAAGGATATGTTCAGCGCAATTCCTAATAAGATATTTGATCTTGTTAAAAAAAACACCACCACATTTTCTGAAATGTATATGACATTTACATGTTGAACACTTACATTCGGGAAGGCGTCCCTGAAATGGGCTCTGTCAGCTTCGTCAAGTCAGGTAGCGTGCTGGTGACCTTCCACGAAATATTCCTGTTTTGGTGATGGCGACAAGAAGCCGAAGGCAAACTTAACTGGTTTACTGCTTTACCAGATATGAGCCGGAAAAATACCGGATCAATACCCTTACGGGCGGGATTACAGCAGAACTCGACAGGGCGACAGCATCCATTCGCTGCTGCACAACGAATTCAACTATCCAGCGAGAGGGTGGGTTTTTATACACAAAACCCGTAACGGCTGCCAGCCTATCCAGTGCTTCTGTACACACCGCCCGAAAATAGTACACACACATAACGCCCTTTCCTGAGTTTTTGAGAGCCGGCAGTAATGGCACTCGTTCAGTCTGAGAGAAGGGTAGAGGACTTCTCGGCTGCGGCATCCGCTTCGCCGAGCCAAGTCTCAACACGACGGACCGTTTGCCGCCCCCGAGGCTGAGTCACCGACAGCAAGGCTCTCACGCGGCAGGAACACATGAGGAGGGTAGGCTCTGCTATAAACTACAGAAGCAGTGCACAAAGCTCGCACTACTCTTTGAACTTAATAGCAGCGTGCTGAATCGTAGCAATACGTACTCAGTATACAAAATGGAGACTGTCGAGCGGTAACAATAAATCGCCAAGTTTTACTTTATCCGTAATTGATACTGTGTACTGGAACTAAATTATTGTCATTTGGCTTGGGAAACTAAGAACTTAAAAATACTTCAAAAAACAAATAAGAATAAAGTCAAAGTATCTCGAACAGGGTAAGCAGAAAGTATTGTAAAGATCCCTACGATTGTGATATGTAACATTTTTTTATGATACATTCATCATCATCATCAGCCTACTCAGCTCCACTGCAGGACGAAGGCCTCTCCCAAAGACCTCCAAGCGCTCCTGTACTCCCCTTCTCGAGTGCACAGTTTCCCCCCAAATGTCCTTATTCCATCCCTCCAACGGATTCCTTGCCTTCCCCTTCTTCTAAACCCATCTCTTGGTATCCACTCTGTTACCCCATTTGTCCACCGGGTGTCAGTTCGCCTCACTACATGGTCAGCGGAAGACAATTTTATTTTCTTTATTTCAGCTATGATATCTTCTACTGTAGTTTGCTTTGTGATCCACTTAGCTCGTTTCTTGTCCCTGAGTTTTATTCCTAACATCATTCGTTCCATGGCCCGTCGAGACGACCTAAGTTTGCTTTCTAGTTGTTTACTAAGGCGACAATTGTTTCCGCTCCGTATGATATCACCAGCAGTATGCACTGGTTGAAGATTTTTGTTTTCAGTGACAGAGGTAGCTTACTTTTCTTACCGGGGACTGAGGACTGAGAGTTGAGTTGGCCGTTCATGTTAGGTGGCGGCCATCTACTACACCAGGGTGGCTAGATCTTTCTTTGATAATGGAGTGTTGTATACTACCACTCAAATCTCTTTACTAGTTCTCTCTCGCCTGTAGACACCGGACATCTATTCGAACGCAAAATAGGCAGGTCGAAAATTTATTCAATACTTTGGCACAGCGTTATAATATACTATGCTAAAACGTGGAACGTAGATTCGGCGCCTTTGTTCCACATCTTATAGAACTGACTTAGCCTCTCCCTAGATTATCGTGCCATTACATAAAGCTACTTGAGCCTATATTTTAATTTCCACGTCGCCCACTCCTACGCTGCTTGGTCATTTCATTTCTGTGGGTTTACAAACAACTAATGCGTTGTTTATACTTAAACCTTTCTTAGATTGTAGTTGCGTTTTCTTGTTTACTTTGATAGCGAAGGATCTACTAAACTACCTCTTTGAATGTCATGGATCTCGCCGCAAAGCCCTTCAGCAACACACACCGCTTTTTTTTACTATGCAGGGAGATTACCCGCTGCGTTAGCAAGTGACAATGCGATGGGGGAAAGGGTGCTTCGCTTGAACGTTATCACCAAGCCGAGGCTGCCCCTTTCTACGTGCAGTTAACGCAAGCCAACCATGTCACTTGGACGGGTTTATGATGGACGCATTCGACCACTGGGCTGAATAAGTTTAGTGACGAAGTCTAGAGAACGCATAGTCCGCGCGTACGAAAGCGCTGCTCTGATGGTGGCTTTGTCGGCGCCGCGTGTGCTGTTTGTGCGTGGCCTCTGGCTCAAGCGAAAGGCTCAATTCCCCCATCCAATTGCAAGTGTGACATCAATTTAGTCAAATCTCAACCTGCCTACTCTTGCAACGTGTTTTACAATTCTGTGACATCTCATGTACTAATATTTATACAGGTTAATCCGAACTTTTTATGTACGCAGAAGATGTCTACGTTTGTTCCCCATGATTTGACTCACCATAATGTGAAGTAAGCAGACTCCTACAGCAGAGTTAGGAATTGCTTTTGAAAAAGAGGTTTGAGTTAAATGTCACAAAGACCACCTGGGCATGGTATTGGGGCCACGTAAGTCAAACGTAGAAAAAGAACTCTCATTCATTTTATTTGTATCAGAATGCATCAAGTAAAAAACCTTTTGTCGTGTATTTCGAAGAAAATCTCACACGGAATAAGCGCAGCAGTTCATTCAACGAACTGAATAAATTTGTGGGAGAATTAATCAGAATTGCACATTTGATAATGTGTAAGTTGAAGCGGCTCAATAAAATACAGCTTTTTTCTTGCGACACTGCCATGATTCACTGGTGTGGAGCTCAACAACAAAGGCATACTAAAAATGAATGCTTTGCATGTACTCAATTTACGTTGTCGCTTTGCAGATCTGGAGATGGCTTTGTTGCTTGGATATTGTTGCGTATTATTAGACGGAAATGTAGACAGCAAGATGGCGATGTACCTATTTATTAGGCGTAGCGCTACACCGAAGAGTACAGGCAGCACGGCGAGTCTCAGCGAAGACGGATGAATTAGACTGGCCCGCGAGCGGTGGATTCACATATTTACGTCGTCGTCTTCGAACACCTGGCAGTCCAAGAAGCACAGAACGCATCACTCACTGGGGATTGAACACTCCACGGCGATCGCACTCACCGCAAGGAGATGATCGCGGCTTGACAAATATCACTTGACATTTGCCCCTCCCCGTCGAGAGATCATCGCCCATATGCTTGCAAAGCTGTTGAAAAAAAATGAATGCCCTCAACGTGCCCGACAGCACGGTGCCCATTAGTCTTTGAAAAGTGGCTGGAGCGGAACACAACCCGAACGGCAACAATTTAAATTCGTACAGTTCATCGGGCGTCACAAAAGCGGTTTTCTTGCGGTCCCTTTAATCGACCTCGATCTGCAAATACCCGCTTTTTAGGTCCATAGACGAAAAATAGCAGGCGTGTCGTAGTCTGTCGAGGGAGTCGCGAATGCGAGGCAACGGGTAAACGTCTTTTTTCGTAACCTTGTTGAATGTGCGGTAGTCAACACAAAGCCACAAGGTCTCATCTTTCGTTTTCACTACAACGACGGGCCACGCCGAATGACTATGCTACGATGCGATGACGTCGTCTTCTGGCATTGGCTGACATTGCCGCCGTATTGCATCGCGTTCCTTGGGGGACACACGGTACGGGTTCTCACGGATGGGCGTCGTCGTTTCTTCGGTAATAATTCGATGCTTTGCCAGATGCGTCTGACGGATACCTGCCGTGCACGAAAAACGGTCCGCATATTGTTCTAGTAGGGCGACGAGCGATCGGTGTTTTTAGGACGACAGGTTGGAGATGGCATGTATTGCGAGTTTACCGCTCGCTGTGGCGGTGGGACCAGTTTGGAGCACAAAACAGGCCTCTATGTCATCGACATCTTCGAAGAAGGCTACAGTAGTCCATTCAGAATGTGCTGGCATTCATTGGCGAAATTGGTGAGCAGAAGATTTCCGCCGCCACAGAACCGCCACAGAACAACAAAACAAAACTAAGAAAACGAGGGATCTAATTGCCAAACGTAATAACATAAAAGTTGAAAGTACCGCATGGGATTGAATTACCTGAGATGTCAAAACTAACAGAAGAAAAACAAACAACAGTAGCGCATATAACAGGCAGTGATCTAGGAAACTCTGCAAATAGAGGGATTAAAAGCAACTAAGAGAAAGCTAGTCATCAGCAAATACAGCATTGAGGCAATCTGAGAGGAGCAGGGTAACGTTACGCACAACTTCGACGAAATAATAAAGGCAGGCGAACAATTCTACACCAAGCTGTATACCAGTGACGACAGACCAGCCGAAACCACTGAGAGTACAAGCTCAATTTACGATGTCCCGCTAGTAATAAAGAGGACTCAAGAAAGCTCTCAAAGGCATGAAGAAAGGAAAATCTGCATGTGACGACAGCATAGCCGCAGACCTTTTAATTTACGGAGGAGATATTGTAGTGTGAGAGCTTCCTGTACCATTTTCGGAATGCTTGAAGACTCAAAAAAGTGCCCATAGCCCGGAAACACGCTAAGAATATTCTGATTCATAAGAAGGAAGGTCCCAAGGACATCAAGAATTACAGACCCATTAGCCTAGTCTGAGTTGTTTACAAGTTGTCTACCAAAATAATACATAGCCTCATACGTGACAGCCTAGATTTTCAACAACCCAGAGAACAGGCTGTTAAGGAAAGGTTACTCAACGATGGATGACATCCATGTTGTCAATCATCTGATAGAAAAATCGGCAGAATACACTAACCCCTTTAAAAGGAATTTATATACTATGCAAAACCTTTGATTCTGTGTTCACCGCACCTGTGCTCGAACTACTAGAAGGCCTCGGAATAGCGTTGACCTACTCAACTTTGTTAGGACATATGAAAACAATGCACGTCCAGGATAACCGTCCACAAGCAAAGCGAGAAATTCCCGATCTGAAAGAGAGTAAGACAGGAAGATACCATCTCGCCAAAACTATTCACATCCTGTCTGCAGTTGTATTGCGAAAGCTTGAATGGGAGAACACAGGATTAAGGATAAACGAAGAATACTTGAGCCATCTGAGATTTTCGGACGACATAGTCTTGCTGAGTGAGGATGCAGATTACCTGCAAACAATGCTTGAAGAACTACAATAAGAAAGCACTGCCGTGGGGCGAAACATAATGGTGAATAAATCGAAAGTAATGAGGATTTAGCATGCCATACACTTCCTTTTCAGCGTAGGAAAGGAAACGCAAGGAGAATTACAAGAATACAACTACCTTGCACAGATTTTCAGGGCAGACCCCAACCACAAGAGAGAAATCCGGCGCAGAATAGATATTGGTTGGAGAGCACGCGGCAAGTAATCGGAAATAATTAAAAGTGCACTACATCTGTGACTCAAACGGATAATCTACAATCCGTCGGATATGAGGTATAGTGCTATACTAAACATCGATAAAGCAACTTAGGTCGGCTAAACGGGCCATGGAACGAATAATGTTAGGAGTAACACTCCAAGACAGGAAACAAGCTACCTGGATCGGAGAACACAGTAGACTAGAAAATATCGTAGTTCTAACCAAACACGAAAGGGCCATGGGATGGCGAAGTAGTGAGACGAACCGAGAACCGGTGGACAATTAGGTAAACATAGTGGATACCAAAAGATTGGTCTATGCTAAGGGGAAGGCCAATAACACGATGCAGGGTTGAACTTAAAAAATTCGGGGCTAAAGTGTGGACTCGAGCAGCGCAGGACCGTAGCGGTTGGAGGTCGATGGGAGAGGCCTTCGTTCTGCAGTGGACCTGATTAGGATGACGACGATGATGATAATAATAATGATGATGATGATCCTTTTCTTGTTGATCTCGTTTGCTCTTTTCGTCGTGTGCCACGCCGGGCCATGTTATTTGATGGGAAAAGGGTGTCACCTTGTCGTCACTGACCTAGACTCAAGAAATGCAGCGCAGACGGCGAGACTAAGCACAAAAACACACAACGCAGGCGATTCTTCTTGCTTATTCTTCGCTTCTGCGCCGTTTATCTTCGAGTTACATAGTACCAACAGGCCTTTCAGCAAACCCATCTGAACTAAACCGAACTTGTTTGATTTTCAATGTTCTAAATCGAATTGCGATGGGTATTGTTATGTGAGTGTCAGATACACAGTCTGGAAGGGCCAACGCCGGCGCACTAGATTTGCCGACAGTGGAATGTGCGTCTCTTTTGAGTGAGTGCTCCTTCGTCCCTTGAGTCTTCTTCTTTGTTGGAGAACAATTCTGCTCCAAATAAAGTTAGTTTAAACAAAAACCTTGCTTCGCTCTTCATTGCGTCAAAATAATGTGTAAGCTAAAGCATAACGAGCCAAAGTAACGGACTCTTTTATGCCTTTTTTCGGTTCTCTAGATGGATCACCCGCAGAAATGATCCTAAAAATGCACTTGGCACAATAATACAATGCCACGACCCAACAAAATCGGATGTGTTGAAACCGAACGCTATGCGGCGTTCATGTCATGCATAGGGAAAAATTATTCGATAATACCTAAGTAAGTGCATTGCTTTTTGAAGCCCGAGTGGGTTGCTTGCGGACAAAAACATTTATCCGCGAGCCGGTACAGGACGAACTATGCGCAGGCTGCGGAAATGAGCCAGAGACCATACGACATATTGTAACGGAGTGCAAAAGTATCCGTCCAGTCCTCAGTGATGGAGCCATCCAGCTTCCTCAAGGAGCCGTTATTTCACCCCTCCTCTTCAATCTGGCTCTCCTTCGCCTAGCACACGAATTGAAACAGATTCCAAATCTCCGTTTTAGTTTGTATGCTGACGACATTGCGCTCTGGGTCACGGGGGGTAGCGACGCGCACATCGAAAGCACCCTTCAGGCTGGCGCAGACGTGGTCTCAACTGAGGCTAATAAGGCAGGCCTCGTGGGCTCTCCCACGAAATCAGAGCTTCTCATTCTCCCTCCCAAAAAGACAGCCTCTGCAACCTCTGAGTTCGAAATTCTGGTACAAGGTCACCCCGTTCCTCAGGTACCAAAACTCAAGGTGTTAGGCCTCATTATTCAGCAGAATCGAACCAATTCGGAACTCATAAGGCAATTAAGTGCCCAAGTAGACCAGCTGATAGCACTCATCAGAAGGGTGTCCAGTCGAAATCGAGGTCTGGGCGAGAAAGACAGACACAGCCTCGTACAGGCATTTTTCGTTAGTAGGCTCGTCTATACCTTGCCCTACATTCGCGCTAGCAAAACGGAGCTAACTAAAATCAACTGCCTCATTCGGAAAGCATATAGGGCGGCTCTGCAGCTACCACAGCATGCTTCCACTGCCCGGCTTAATAATCTTGGGGTCTACAATACTTCTGAGGAGCTCATCGAGGCGCACCTCTCCTCACAGCGGGAACGCCTAGAGCGCTCACCACCAGGTCGAGAAATACTTAAGGCGCAGAATATCCCTGTCTCAGACCTGGTGCAGGAGGAATGTTCCATCCCGACAGATGTCCGAGAGCATCTTATCGTTCGGCCTCTGCCCAGGCATATGCATCCGGTTTACAACGCACCACGACGACTCTCAAGGGCTCGAG
Organism: Haemaphysalis longicornis; assembly: GCF_048455015.1. Classification (NCBI taxonomy): domain Eukaryota; kingdom Metazoa; phylum Arthropoda; class Arachnida; order Ixodida; family Ixodidae; genus Haemaphysalis; species Haemaphysalis longicornis. The sequence goes on from NW_027526389.1 coordinate 1,965,037, forward strand.
CCCTCGCCCGACAGCTACCCATCCGGCCCGATATCGTCTACGCAGATGCCGCAGAATACAGGCACCGAAATGCCTACGCGGTGGCAGTTATCAACCACCCGCACTCCCCCCCAGTTAATGCAATCACCATCCGCACTGATTCACCAGCTAAGGCGGAAGAGATGGCAATCGCTCTGGCTCTTACTTGTCGGCCACAACCTAGAATCATAATCTCAGATTCGAAACTGGCCATTCTAAATTTTGCACGAGGCAATATCTCCTCGGATGCGCTCCAAATTCTCCAACAAAATCCATCCACTATCTCTGTGGAACTCGTCTGGGCCCCTGCCCATGCAGGGCTACAGGGGAATGAGGCGGCACACATGGCGGCCCGAGAGCTTACACACCGGGCCGGCATGAGCCCCTTTCCCCACCACGGCGCCAGGTCCACCAGAGACAAACTGATCACTTTTAACGATATTACAGAGCACTACCGTCTCTCCCGTCGTATCTACCCACCATCCCATACATCCCTTCCACAACATAAAGTGCGAACATGGAGACTCCTTCAAACGGGAGCCTTCCCAACGAGATCCCTTCTCCACCACATTCGCCCGTCAGAATTCCCCTCTCCCGAATGTCCCCTTTGTGGTGCGTATGCATCACTCACCCATTGCATGTGGGAATGCCCTCAAGACCCGTTCCCCCCAATCACCAGCAGCGAGCAGTGGGAGGAGGCGCTGGGCAGCTCCGACCTGGCCACCCAGGAGCTCTTGGTTGAACGAGATGCTTTAGTCGCCACCAGCCTGGTGGCCACCCCGTCTCCTTAACCCATCTGTTCATATTAAGTTTCTCTCTCTCTCTCTCTCTCTCTCTCTCTCTCTCTCTCTCTCTCTCTCTCTCTCTCTCTCTCTCTCCGAAAGCCCTTGGCTTTAAGGTTAGCGGAAAAGTGAACTGGACAGCAGTAGAGGTTAGTAAAAGAAGGTTAGAATGTTGGTGGGAAAAGAGGAGAGAACAATCTGGGAAGATATGCGAACAGAGAAGTCAGACTAGCACAAAAGTTTCGTAAAAGTGTTTGCTTTTTATTTTGACATTATTTTTAATTTATTTTGTTTGTATTTTTTGGCGAGGTAATTGTACAGTAGCGTTGCGACTAAGGCCGCTGTGCAACGCCACTCCGTTACAAAGGGGAAGCCACTAAGCATCATCATCGGATGGCAACACACTTATACACATTTGAAGCTTAACTGCTACAAACATCTTTGCCTATATTAGAAGAAAGAAAGCACCACAATCTGGTGATAATGTGTTTCTATACCTATCTGCTTCATGGATTATGGCAGACTTTATTTTATTCATACTAACGTTTAGTAAAACTACTGACCTTTGATGGACTTCTCTGGTTTGAGACTTTATCGTCTGCCTGCTAGAAATCTTACAGGGTAACGAGAATAACTCTAAGGCAGTATTTTCAAAATTTTTTTGACACTTTATTTTTTATTTATTTGACACTTTATGAATTCTCTAAAACTGCCCTTGTGGCACTCGTTTTTTTGAAGCAGAGTTTCCACCATTTGTCTTTTGGCCTCTTGAGGAGATTTTCATAGCAATGTCCATATTTAGACGTATATCCAATATCACCGCAGGGCCTCATGCACTTGCACTTTTTGTGGCAGCCGGTGCTATTGCCAGGTCCGAAAAACTGGCACTATGGAAAAGGTAAAATAAAAAGAAAAACTGGATCAGTGGTGCGCCCCTGTGTTAAACCATGCCGAAAATTGATGTACACCTACCGGCAGTTCACAGAGTATGCTAAAGTTATCCAAATAATACCACTTATGTCTGTTGACGAAAAAAAAAAAAAACAAATCAGTTTCCCGCAACGTGCAAGCAGCCGGGAGGGCAGAGCAGTGGTTCGCCACGGGGGATTTGGCGCCCTTTCCGCTCTTTACTACCACCCCTAACTCTATTACCCTCTCTGTCTCACCGCTCTCTTGAGCAATTGAACAGAGGTTTGTCCAATGCAATTCAATTTCATATTTGCCGCGCTTTCGAGGCGCTTTTTCAAAGAAAATGCTACGAGTTGTGCCGCGCCTCCGCCAGATGGCGCCACGGGTCCCGCGACCGAGAGAAGACGCAGTGAAACATCCCCCTCGCGAGGGGCACGATCAAATGCAGAGCATTTCCGGGGGCGCACGACGTTAAGTAGTTTGCGTTACGTTACCGTTGTTGCACTTGTGGCAACTTCTGACGAGAGAGCGCTCGTCAGCAGTAATTTGAATGAGTCAACGATATAGGGCGCGTTCATAGCGTCCCATTCTGTGTCGGCTTTGTGGCGCAGTGGGTAGAGCACGATGTACTACATCGCGTTCCGCCCGCAGGGTCGAGGGATCGAAACCGGGCGCCGGATAGTTTTTTTTTATATAGTAGGGAGGGGTGCGGTGCGCACTACGGACGTCAACGCGGGTGACATCGTGAGTTACTGAAATGCTCTGCATTTAAAAAACAAATCAGTTTCCCGCAACGTGAAAGCTGCCGGGAGTGCAGAGCAGTGGTTCGCCACGGGGGCTTTGGCGCCCTTTCCGCTCTTTACTACCGCCCCCAACTCTATTACCCTCTCTGTCTCACCGCTCTCTTGAGCAATTGAACAGAGGTTTGTCCAATGCAATTCAATTTTCCTGACTTCACAGCGATCGCACGCTTTTTGCTGGGACAGCTCGTATCCTTTTCATTTTGTTTCTGCTTCTGCGTGGAACAGCACGAGTGGGAGTTTTGTTCTTTTAAAGACGATAGCCTTTTTTGAGCTACTTAAACGCAGAAATTTTGGTCTGTCTGTATGTCTGTCTTCGACTCGATTCAGCCATCCAGGCAAAGTGAAACGGAAGCTGCGCAATAGTCTTATATACTCACAGCCAAATCTAAACGTCTACGTCTGGTGTCAATGTTCGTACTTGTCAACATTGTTGAACAAGAACAAGACAATACGCAAACTTATGGCGGAACATCAATACATAAGTGATATGTGCAGGGTATATTTATTTAAAAATTCATGGATTCTTGGTTTTCTCGATAGCAAATGAAATACTACATCAACGGCAGAAAACCTTCGCCTGCTGTTGCCAGCGCAACCTTCTGGCAGCATTTAAGAAGAAATCAAACGGCAAAAGCAACGAAAGATTCCACTAGATGGGATGCACGTTCCGCTTGGCACGCTCGTGGATTAGGGCAACGTGGTTTTGTAAACTTTGTAGTAGGGTGCCAGAATTCACGCGCGTCTCCGCCGTACGGCAGCGCTGGCGTCGAGACACCCGACTTGGAGCAGCGGAACGCGGTAAATTTAAATGGACTTGAGTAAGCCTCTAGCGTGTTGTCTTGGGAGGAACGAGATGTGATAGGAAACATAAGAGGATATCGGGAAAGAGAAGGGAGGTATTTACTTGGCAGGGGAGCCAGTCGACTATCGTCTTTGGGCGATGTTTTCAACAAAAGGAGCAGATACGCGGCCTTTTTTGTGTGTGTGTGTTTGCTTTGATTTCGCACATGCTGGAGGCTTTCTGCGCCATTCTGAACGCGTCGTTACTTTCTTCCGCGGCCACATTTTTCCCTTGCTATCATAAAAAGCAACCCAACGAGCGTTCCTAACTAAATGAACGCGTAACTGCCGGTTAAGTACATGTAGTTTACCTCAAATGTACCTGTCGTTTTCTTTGCGCTAAATAATGGGGGCATGTAAGAAAAGTACTAGTGCTTTAAAGAACTTCAGACGCTTCTGCCTATATAAACCTCTTGTTCCGGTCCCCTCTTATAACTCTTGGCAGGAAGGCTGAATGGAAGGACAAGCGAATGTCTTTTGGAAGCCTCTGTTTGCTCGTGTGACGCCGCGTGACTTCGGTGACTAGAAAGCGCGACTGCGGATGAGCTACGACGACAAGCAGAGCCCCTAAAATACTCAGCGCTCAAAATTAACGGAGGTTGCTCTCCGCTAACCGCCAGTTAAAGCAGTGTGCAGACAGATCAAACTGTATTCGTTCAAAGATCCTCCAGAAGTTTGGTTACGTGCAGTAAGCAGTTAGCATAGCCAAATTATTTTTAGGTCTTCTTTACCTTCATTTTTTTTTGTACTATCGAGATCATGTTTTCACCGTTCCTTATTTGTGTGGTAAGAACAAGTAGCAACAATTTCCACCGCTCGTTGCCACTTACTGGAGTTCAATAATTTAAGATGACATTTTTTTAGCTTCGCAGAAATAGTTTATAAATGAGCACTACAAAAATGCGCACATCTCTCCAGATACAATTTAAAATATAGGAGAGAAAAAATTCACAATTTCGTTAGTTTATGTTTCGAAAGAATGAATATTTTTCAGTCGTTTTGGGAGTTATCTCATCAAAAACGGTAATGTGCAGCTAGTGACAGTTTCCCCCGGCTGATTAAGCTTCATAAAAATGTATTATGGTTTACAATTACGTCCTTCGTTAGTTTTAATTGATGTAAACGATATTTCAGTGTGTCACGCTCACCTGACCCGAACTTGGAAGACACCAGCTTTTTTTTTCACTTTCTGTGCTAAAAGTGACCTAGATACAAAGATACGCAAAGCACGTATCCGAGTAGATATTGCAAAGAAAATTGCAGTTAAAGTAAAAAACTACAGGCATATTATTCAGGCCACGTCACAAGAACGTAGCGAAACATTCTCCGCTGACTTTGATGGTATGTCAATACATGAACTAAGAGAAAAAAATTTGCGGGTGGTATCTGAAGTAATTCCCATGTGGACTACTCAAAAAAAGTTGGTATACAACAAATATGCGCGCATAAACGTAATTTCAAGAACTGCACCCATGACACCACCCGTATGGAAATAATATCTATATACCAACGCGTTTTACACGCAACAGCGCTATAGGTGCCAGGTCTGAGGCCCAACAAAGAAGATACACTATATACACCCCACTTTTTTCTTATAAAACTGATCCCATGGCATATAGTAATTACCATGGCCGCATTGCAGAGCTGCATACCGATCTAATTTCTTGCTCGATTTCAGGCTTAAAGGTGATAGAATACGTTGTTTGGAGCGCTTTTATACCAACCATGCAAATAGAAAAAAAGCCGATATCGTTATTCTATTCCTCTTAGATGCACCGCCAGAGACATACCAAAAAGAACGAAATTGTAAAAAAAAATAAATTTAAGTATGTCAACAAAAAGGGCCACAAAAGTGATCCTTAAACTGTAAACGTTTTCTAAATATCTTTTTAAAGAGTTAAGGCAACATTTATCACTGATAATATGCGTTATTTCTCCGTAGCTGATACCCTGCTTCTCGCCCTTCCTTTGCATTTTCAGCTCTGTACGCAGATCGATGAGCACATTCCTGTAGCGCTTTTCGCTTTTTCTGTTTATGACTGCACATCTACATGTAACTAGACATTTAGGCGAAGCTTTCTTGGTTGGACTGATGGCGGTGGCGTGCCCATTACGCACCGCCGGAAAACTGATTTTGATGATCATGAGGATGATGATGAAACAAAAGAAAAGCTTCCCTTCGTCGGAATCCCATGGGGGTTCTTTGCGTTATGATGCCGAAGTCTATGTGATTGCGCCATCATCGCATTCGGGTCGCCCACGATTTTGCTTGTGTTTGTTACACGGGCGTTGGCTTTGGAATTTGGAAACGTTGCCGAGGACCTGGGCTTTTCATTTTGGTAGTTAGTATTTTGGACTTCAGAAGCATGGAACAACGACGATGGGTGGGAGGAGGGCACGCAGCTTTCTCGTGAGGGATTCGTTTTGCTTAGGTCTCAGTTTGGACTGTGACTGGCAGGCAGTTCGCATTTTCGTCGCTCCCTTTGATTTTCAAGCACAAGAAAGTATCGCGTTTAAAGCATCGTCGTCGTTAGACGAGCGGATTTGAATTACATTATCCTCTGCTTCAATGAAGAACGACTGCAGTTGATTGGAACTAAACACTGGCTCCTAACAATACCAAACAAAAATATTTTTATCATATTTACCATCATCATCATCAGCAGCAGCAGCAGCAGCAGCAGCAGCAGCCTATCTACGCCAACTGCACCGCAAAGGCGCCTCCCAGATATCCCCAATTTCCCCGGTCATGTGCTAACTGCAACCAATTTATCCCCGCAAACATCTTCATCACACCTGCCTATCTAACTTTCTGCCGCCCCCTGCCACGCTTGCCTTCTCTAGGGATCCACTCTGTTACCTTTAATGACCAACGCGATGTCTGTACACTATATCCGTATTCACCTAATGAAGTAATTTGTAATTGTACTTCGAGTACTTCGGGACCGGGTTCTGAGGTTTGAAGGTGCCCTAGTTAATGCGCATCTTCACTTCGTAAGCACAATATTTCACTTCATTAAAACTATTTGAGTGCAGCATCTTCTCATCGCAACAGGCACCAATTTTTCTTGGTTTTTGTTTTGGTCGAGAAAGCAAGATGACCGACGACAGCTTCGTGCTTGAGTTGACGCTTAGAATCGTTTATGTATGTGCCTAACATATCATCTGCTTTTAGGCTCATACACGAGGGCGACGCGCCGACATACATGGAAGCGTGCCGGTTTTCTTTAGTTAGGGTATCTGCGTTATTTTACATGATCATATGAAAGGTTTGATCCGTAGATCGCTCTTCCTGTTTACGCGCACAAGCGCCTGCGGTACAACCAGGAAAAAATTTGAAAAAAAAAGTGGAAAGTGTGGAATGCATAATAAAAAGTAAAAATGACAAATCCCAGTCATAGATGGGAACAGCCACGAAGCGCATCTTCATTTGCATGCCTTTCCGAACTCACCCCTCACAAAGTGTTTTTCGAACTATGTCTCTGCACCAACACAAAATGTGCGCAGCTCTCGCAAGGCCATATTACGTTGTGGGTATCGTTGTTGTGGTGGTCGTCGTTGTGGTGATATACTCACCACCCTGCTCTATTTCCATGCCGTCGCGTAGCATACGACGCCACCGCGAAGTTCAGACGTGAGCTCCAAGAACTTTCTCAAATTTCGCTTCGGCCGGCGAACTTAGCCCGGTGGGTGGCGCTTCCTTCGTCAGCGAGAATTGGTTCGGATGGCGGCCCCAGCGTGGTCGGCGCCGCCAACTCCGGAGCCACGAAACCTCGCTTGCTTGAATTTCGCTGAGCCTGAGGATCCTACTGACCCCCATGGTGTTTTGTTTAGTTTGTGCCTGCAGTACTAAGCTTCGCTCAAAAATTACTGACACCTTTCATCGATTCAGAAACCATTCATCGATTCGGAAACAAATGCAGGTCCTTCGAGAAGCACCATAAAAAACGGAGCAGTTAGAGCGATAGCAAACAGCCGCATGAATGAGTTGGTGTCCCCATAATTCTCGCTTTCAGCTTCGGGATGAGGCAAGTCCCCATCCAGGGCGTCTATGAAAGGAGCGATTTTTTTCAGGATGTCGCCATATTGTAAACTGAACTCTAAGCATTGGACGAAAACGGGTTCCTTTTACAGTGGCCGCTCTTGTTGGGCTTACGTGCTTCTCTACTTTTTGATTTCCGGTTCACGGCAAGGCGCGTGAGCCCCCGCGTGAGCCCCGTGAGCCCTACGAGGGATACGGTGAACTAGAATGCAATATTCTAGTTCACTGTACCACAGCGTGAACTTCTGGCATCCAGTTGGCTGCCAAGGCGGCGAAAGTCGAAGAGGCCCAAAGTGACAGCCAATAACTGTTCTCCCAGCTACTGAAGAGCAGGCAGTCATTAACAGGAGGAAGTTGGACGCGGACGCAGCGACTACCGGCATGACAGGCCCGCTTCCGATTCCGGGGGCGGCGCGTAACGCGCAAACATATTTGCAGAGCTAGATCGCCGACGCACTGCCTTTTCGGCACCGCCGGCCGAGCGGGGGCACCACCCTGTGGCGTTGGGTGTTTTCTCCAAGCAAATTCGCACCGTATAAGCTGAACATATGGAGCAAAACAAAACGTCGTTCTCCCGTTATAAAAACTTTCTGGGGAAGATTAAAAATTCCGCCTCTTTCGGTTGCATCGTCCCAGCAAAAACACACTCCAAATTTCAAGTGTCTCGACCGAGGGCTTGGGATTTTGTAAACAATGATCGCCCGTCCTGCAGAACAGATCTCAGAAAATTGTGCGAACTCATAAACACATTTCTGTAAACTTTGGCCTTCAGGTAGTTCTTAAGAGCACTAAATTTATTAAAACAATATAAAAACTATGAAAGTTGTCCTCGACAAGTTTAGAACACACGTCAGCGTTATGTGTTCCATTGCTTATGCATAAACTTGTGGTATTAAGTGCAGAGCCTTAATGGGTTCGCTTTGTCGTCGTAGCTCCTTAACGGTCGATGTCAAGCAATTGTCGGAATCAGGCGGTGCAGCGAGATAACGGACATAACTAGATCCTTGTGTACCGTGACCAGTTGGCACGCCGAAGCTTCGAAATCCACGCGTTTTAAATGGTCATAATCGTTCGAACTTCTGAATCCCTGGCGTTTGTCACGCATCTCCCCGTTGTTTAGCGCAAAGTAAACTTTCGATACACTTTAGGCAAAATCTGTGTATATAACCGGCAGCCCCCGCGTTCATTTAGTTAGGAACGCTCGTTGGGTTGGCTTTCACGATAGTAAGCAAACAAAGCCGCCGCGCAACAAAGAAATGGCGCGTTTTAAATGCCGCAAAAAGGCTCAAGGCGCGCAAGAACAAAAATGAGGAGTTCGAAATACCGCAGCAAGGCTGCAGCCGCACAACAAAAAAATTACGCGTTCGAAAGGACGCAAAACAGCTCCAGCATACCAAATTAAAGCAAGCACTAAAAGAACTGAACTCCCGCTGGCATAGTTTCAGGGAGGGTGCGCGCGCACTGCGAAGGCAGAAAATTTGAATTGCATACTCATAAAGAGAGTAGTGAAGCAGGGCGGCGAAGAGCACCTATTATGGCGAATCACTGCTCTGCGCTTCCAACAGCTTTCCCGTTGAGTGGAACGGCTTTATTTTTATTGGCATATGGAAGGTATCGTTTCTTTTTAAATTCCTATGTGGTAGAAAAGCGTGCACATGTATATAGCTGCATGAACTCTAATGGCATTACTGTTCATGTTTCTATTGTAGGTGCTCTAAAATTTGAACGGAGCGGGAGAGAAGTGCTCGGAGCGGGCAAAAGTGCATGCTAGCGCGATCTATGAATACATGCGCCTCAGATTACAAGGGTATGTGCGGGTACATCCGGCTGGCCATTTCGAAGTTCTGACGCTAGCCTTATCGCCGGCTCAGGCAGCGTCGCGCTACTGCCATCGCTGCTCGTCAGGGGCCCTCGTAATGCTTTATGCAGGAATTAGCTTTCGCCACGTTGGGAAGAAAACTAGGTCTTTAGCGGGGCTCACTTTCTTCTTCCTTAAGAATGCCACCGCTTTCAATATGCGTACATGTCGTGGTTTACGATTCGCTAGATTGTGAGTTTGCTTCGAGGGACTGTGGCCAGAATCATGCTTGACCAAAGGAAACGCGTGCAAATGAACAACAAACAAGAATTGCATCTGCGTACGGTCTGCATTCCGTTTAGGCCCTACTCACTCTATATTAATTAGCATGCTCTCTTTCCTCCTTGTTGGGACGTCTCTTCAGAATGCGGGAGTTTTGTAATAAAACTAGTGTTTGGTGTTTTTGGGGAAGACGAGGGTCCGAGGCTAGCAGACAATGGCAGACACCGGGTCACCCTCGCCAGTCAGACATGTTCCGCTAGGCATGTTTGGGTATTTTTGTGTTTCATGTGGATTGCGATGTTATTTTTTGTAAGTTTCGGTTCGATCACTGCGCTTCCAAACGTAGCGGCCGTGCGGAAACACTCCACTTCTATACACTTTGTCCACTCCGCCGTAAGAGAGAGCGCACATGCGCGATAACCCTCCTCCATGGCTATAATGGTAACCATTGCCACCGCTGCTGTAAGGCAAGGGGAACGTGCGCGGCTCACGTTGTGGGCGATTTCTCGGGTGTGCGTTATCTGACATTACGGTGCAGAAAACGAGATTCCAAGAACACCAGGGCGAACCACAACGAGAAGTCTTTTTGCATCGTGGTAGCGAAAGGTGAGAAACTTATTCGTAAGTCGTGAAGATGGGGTGAAGAATAGGACTTGTGTCGTGCGTGCACTGTGCTTTACGACAACTATATACTGTATTGTGCGTCATTTTTTTTTGCCGCACGTCGCATTCCCGTACTTATCGCGAATAAAGTGTTCAAGTGCAATTTTAGCAGGTGTCTTTACTGCCCAAGTGGCGTACACTGCATGGCCTAGCTGCGTTAGCTGCGCGCCGTTAGGGCCCAACGAAGGCGGCGGTGGGCGAGCAGGAATGGAGGGTGGCAGAATCAAGGGCCCCAAGAGGGCGAGAACGTCTCTCTACCCCCATCCGCTTCGAATTATAACGTTTCAAAGGCCAACATGGCGGCGGCGTTGCTCTGGCAATTACTACACGCTAATTTCTACGCTGGGTTGAAGGCTAAGAGACCCAGTCCTGATAATATATCGAATCGAATATTTTTATACGTGAGCAAGTGATAGCGCTGCTAAATTAAACATGGTAACCTAGAGTATCAAGAGCCATCGAGTACGTCACCTCCGGAACCAATATGCTACGGCAGCGTATTGGGCGACACCAACCACAAAAATATGACAAATCGTTTCCTGGATAATTTAATGAAGCTTGTGTAATAAACCCAATTTGTTTAATGCAACCGGCCTCGAATCGGTTAACCTCGTCAATTCTCTTGAGCGCCCAAAAGAACTATCGAAGCAATATAGGCAGTACACGCATACCATTCTTGTTTTACAGAGAAGCTGTTAGTGTCTCGTTGGTGGGAATATTTCGTGTCGTAATCAAAAAACCCTGGCTCCCCAAAACATCAGATCCAGCAGTTCTCGCCCAAGACGCCGAGTGCATGCGTAAGGCTAATCAGGCGTTCAGCATAGAGCTCGGTGTTCGTGTAAAGGTCAAACGACAAAACAAGCATCAAAACCACACGATGAATGATCAGGCGCCAGTGAACAATGGGATCCACCCCCCCCCCCCCCCCCATATTATTCTGGTAAAGATTAGGTTTGCAGCTACTTACGAAAAGGGAGGGTGGTGACGTCATTCAAGGGCTAGCGGATGCGTCAGGCTAGGCAGGACCCAGCAGCTCTCGACCAAGGCTCCGGGCGCATGAGTCAGGACCCACCATTTTCCACCAGAGAATCCGAGTGCAAGCGGAAAGCCCGCCGAGACAGTGAGGAACATTTCATACCCTCCACAATCAGCATTTGTAGTGGTTTACATCATCTTGGCAGGACATCCACTCTCGCAGGGCGGGATAGCGTCCATTTTATTTTCTTCACTTTATGCGCTTCCGTGCGCCATGCATGATTCTGGCCACAGCCGCTTCCAGCAACCTCACAATCGAGCGAACCGCGAACCACGGCAGCTATGCATATTCTACGGGGTGGCATTCGTGACGAAACAGAAGGCGGACTCGCTATATACCTAGTTTTTCTAATACAAAAACGAAATACGAATACCGCAAACAACTAACAAGAATTCTTGTCGTACCACAAGAAACTTTGTTGTGACAATGGAAGTCTTAATGTTGCTACAAAGCCATCTGTTGTTACGACAAATATTTCTGTCGTAACTACCATCAATTTTCTCGACGACAAGCATTGCTGTAGTAACAACAGAACTGCCAGTCTTCACAATAAGCAATAACATTCAAAGCGTGTGCCACTTCTGAGGGAACATTAGGATCACGACAAGACAAGAATTCGGCACGAAGGAACATCAAAATAAAGACAGCAACACGACACGTGAGAGAGAGAACATCCGCCCCCCGTCACGACAAGAATACGACAAGACGACAGTACGACACGCGAAAATGCGATAAAACTACAGAAATGTTTCCTGTCGTCATTTTCGACTCGGTTCTTTTCGAAGCGGGTCAACAAATTAGTTTAGAAAGCATTTAAAGCGCCCCTGCCGAACAGGGATGGCAGGACCGCGGCCTTCCGTCAGCCGGCCATAGGGCGAGTTTCGAGCTTCGCAGCCGGATGTGCCCACACACCCTCGCTATTCACTGGGCATGCATTCATAGATTATGATGGCATGCAATTTTGCCCGGTCGAAACACCGCTCTCGCATTCCGTTTAACTTTTGCAGGGCGCAAATATGCTATATAATGATATCGCTCACTAAGGCCCCACATGTACCATCAGTGGTCTTTTCCAATTTTATTACCTCGTTTACTCTTAGAAGAGCCGCTGTACCTATCCCTTATTCCAAAGTTTAGGAGTAGCAAGTCTTAGTTTTGTAACAAGCTAACCTCTCCAATAAATCTCTCTCTTTCTTCGTTTCTCCCTCATCACTGTCATGATTATCCAACTTAGGTACACTGCAAGGTTGAGGTCTCTCCTTTCACCTCCAGCTGCTCCTGTTCTGTAAACACAATGTTTGTTTCGTGAACCCCTGCAAGGAATATTCTTAAACAGAATACCGCTTTACTAGTGTGGCCCCAGAACAATTTTCTGTGAATATTTGTTTAAAGATTAGTTACATTTTTAACCTCAGCGGAACATTACTGAAGATCTAAAACATGTCTAACAGGGCTGATAGAGTAAAGGATAATAATCTTTTGCAATATTTGTAGAAAAAGAGTTGGTGTTTCATAAAGATTACACACTGCGGTGTATGAATGTGCACATTATCAGGTAGGTGCTTCAAGCCAATCTAAGGCCCTGGAATTCTGCTTACCACGCCAATGTTGTAAATATGAGAAAATACGACACGTGAAGAATGAAGCCGAAAACTCACTTTTTGATGGCAATATTGCAAATGGTCAGGATACCCAGTAACTGAAGCGCTGCTTGAAAATCTGAAAACAAGTGTTCGCGACACATCAATAAAACGGGAAGCGTCTCATAGGTACACGATGTTCTCATGGGAAGCGGGAGTTAAATGCGAACTCACTTTAACATTCCGAAGACAAGACAAAGCAAGACGGCAAAAATTCTCAATGAATGCATGTTTGTTGGAAACATATATGTACCTCTCAGAGAGCCCAAAACGCAATAGTGAACGTACTACCTTGCATTTATATATAAAACGTCCTGGACTACTGACCCACGTAGCTTTGTGTAACATATTCCTAATGTGCGTGTCATTACCTGCCAGCAAATTAATTTTCATTGTTCTATTGCCAGTGGGGATTTTTTTCTTTGAATATTCCTGTCTTCGTAGAAAGACAAAATTTCACTGCTAAGCACACTCCCTTCCGCTGATCCATCTTGTGGGGCAAAAAATGTGAACAGTTATGGATGTTTTATTTCGTAAAAAATATCTTCCCCAAAAATTGGGAGGAATTTAGATAATTTCCTACTAATCCGTAGCATTCTTACACTGCACACATACATTTTGAGTTTTCTATACCAGGTTTGACTATGAGTAGGGAAATAAGTTGGGTTATTTTACTGTTTTTCAGTCTTCTGTTGTTTTTTTACGCCAACGACGTGATTATAGAGCATAATAGATATTCGGTTCCTTAATTTGCCAATCACGCCTTTTTCGCCCTATGCAAGGTGCAAGGCGGGGTTGGTTAGTGTTCGGTAGTTTTCGGTAGTGTTCGGTAGTGTTCGGTAATGTTAGTAGTTCTTTTTCAAGCTTGTTATTTCCTTATGACCTTTTTAAAAGAAGTAAAGCTGCATATATTTTATTTGACCAATTCATTTTTGTAAAATATTTATTTTTTCTGTAGCTGTGTTTTTAGTTTTTCGAAGTTCCGCTCGACCAATTAGCTCCATTTACGATATTATCGCGATCAAATAAATGTGTTACTTCCGCCAATCGCGCATTTTTGTGCAAATTCAAGGCATTACACGGCTTGCTTATTTTCGCTATTTTTATTTGTATTTCAGACGTTTCTTTTTTTCAGGTGATTATTCGGTTTTGCATTTGATTGTTGGCGGAGATCATTGAAATGCAATTTCTGATTTCATGACTTCGGTGTTCCTAAAATTTTTGTTTTTATATTTTTCTCATTTATTCAGTTTTCAAAATTCTCTTCGGTCAATTATCTCTACTTACATCATTTTACAATAGTGTTAATTCAGACAATTGATCGCACAGAATAAAAGATTTTATGTCCCTCATTCTACTTTTATTTGCTAATGCAGGTCGCTACACGGTCCTGGCTAAGGGTTCAGGAAAAAATAAGCTACGCATTAAATATAAGGAGTAAAATATCTCTTCGTCGATTTTATGTAATGCATTTGCACCTATTTTTTCTTCGGCGTGAGCATAACAATGGGCTCGATAAGCTCCTCCTGCTCCGGTTCTGACAGCTCGCAACGCGGGTTTCTCGCAGTAACCTTGCACACAATTTTAAGCGTGTTTTGTCTTCTAACCTTCCTAATGAATGCCACCAAGCTAACCTGCGCCAAAATGCCTATAACAGTCTCTTTCTATCCTCCATAACCATTTTCTGCAATAAACATGGTTATCTTCAAACGCTTTTCGAAAAATTCGACATTTTGAATCCACACCTAGAGAGGTCGCACATTCACTTCTCCCTTTGTTCTTGTGTTTTTGCGCCAAAACCTCCACCTTGCTTATGCTTGATTGTGTTCATTAGGGCATCGTCGTTTCCCGACCTCCCAACATTTGTTGTTCAGAAAACGTTTTCGCTTTTTTGATCACTCTCCTTCTTTGTATATATTATATCTACACATTTAGATTTCCCATTTTAGAAATATTTCCCTTACTATCTAATGTCTTTTGTATGCCTTATATATTCATGTACACAGGGCTTCATCCTAGAATGCCCTTGGGCTGTTGGTGAGCCCTTCAATTAAACAAACAAATAAATAAATAAATAAATAAATAAATAAATAAATAAATAAATAAATAAATAAATAAATAAATAAATAAATAAATAATGAAAAAAAAACAAATGGTGCTATGTTCTCGCTTTAGGAGTGGCATTAAATTTGTCACCCACCAGTACCGCATTCCGCCGTCGACCCCCACATATTCTCTTTTGCCGCCTATTCGGCCCTGCACTCGCATCACGCCCCAGTTCACTACGCGTACCAACTATGACCAGACGCGTGGAGAAGGCGTACGGCTGGCCCGACGCACAGACATAAACGGGGCAACCTCAGCGGCACCTGAGCCAAAGCGAGATTAATTTACCCTGTGGGCACAGGCTTGCCGCTTCCTGTACGCACCCAGCGCCACCGGATAGTTCACTTCAAGTACTCCCGCTACTCTTTTCGAAAACTGGTGCAAGACATCCGCTATTCCACCTCGGTAGCCTAAAGTGTTGAACCGCAATTTGAGCGAAAACCGCCGGTTTTGGCTCAGATTCCTTAAGTTCGAACTCGAGAAGTGAGAAAAATATTGCGCGGCTCGTGCTTTTTTTACTGTAAATTGTTCTTAACTAAAGGTGATTTCTTTCTTTAAAACCCTCCCGCCCACCAATCTCTATTAGTGGAAGAGGAACGCGTTTTGCGACAGCTTCAAACTGAATCCCTCCCCTGTTTAGCCATACTTCATCACATTCACCCCTCACTGTATCCTGCAACACTTTGCCAGCCTTGCGAAGAAAGGGCTACAACACAGCATCATATGTGGGCCTGTAAATCTTACCCCTTCCCTCTCATCACCTCCGTCGACAAGTGGGAAGCTGGCGCTGGGTCGCTCACACCTGGATATCCAGAAGTCGCTCAGGAGTCAGGCAGCCACAGTCGCCGAAGATGTACGACTTTCGGCCAGCAAGCTGCGCTAACCCTTGGTTAAATAAAGTGTTATCTCTCTCTCTCTCTCTCTCTCTCTCTCTCTCTCTCTCTCTCTCTCTCTCTCTCTCTCTCTCTCTCTCTCTCTCTCTCTCTCTCTCTCTCTCTCTCTCCCTCTCTGTTTCTTATCTTCTAAGTCGGTTGAAGCACGGGGCGCGGCATATCAACACGCTTAATTAACGTTCTGCATCGAACAACAACCTGGTTTGTACCTATCTCGGAACGGAATATCCTATGCTATTGCCGCCAGCCCGCACGGGTTTTGGCTTGACGACCCCGTCTTCACACTTAGTGTACCAATAACTGTGCGTTTTTCTCCTCCACCTCCGTTATGAGGCGGGTGGTTATATTGCTTGGAGTTGTTCCTGTATGACGTGCCTTGCATTTTAGTGTCCCGCGGCGGCAGTGATGACGACGACGACTCGTTGAGATTCATGGGCACCTACCACGAATGCTTGGGGTATGTTTATTCACTAAAATTCCCGGCCAAATTAGGGCTACCTACGGGGCTGGAAGGCGCAATCATAATGGCTTTTCCTGCCATTGTAGGCCTCTCGCACTTCGATGTTGTTGACGTACTTGCGTAGCTGACCTCGCTTAACAGTCGCTGGAACTCGCAGTGAAACCGACGTTGGAGCACTTTTTATTCGAGATAAGTTGCAATCCCCTCCGTCTGACGACGACGATAATTGAAACGGGAACCTACCTTGCGGGCGAAAATAAAATGCCGAAGTACCATAGTCACAGCCCCTTCAGTCAAAGTGTAAGCGTCAGTGGTGAAAGTGCAAAGCAACCGCCATGAGAGTGATAGTTACTGCTTGAACAATCAGACTGCAAACTTCCTGCCAGTAAAAGGGAAACCTCGGACGGGAGCAAACAAATCCCTCACAAAAAAGCTCCCTCCCTGGTCTATCACCGTCGTCGAATACCCAAAATGCTACGGTGCACAACCAAAGCATACCAGATACCAAAGACAGCGCCCGCACATCGAACCCAAACGAAATGCTAACCCACCCGAATTCTTTGTTTATTAAGCATCATGGTTTGTAAATAGTTCTCTTATATGTTTCTCTATTTTTGAATAAATGCTTATGAAATAAATAAATTGTGGGCCAATAGGATATACGTCGGCTTCGTAACGCCAAGGACCCGGGTGAGATTCAGACCACGGCAAGCCTGCTTTTATTCTTGTTTCCCCATCATTAACATCATGTGCTCTATACCTGCATAAAGTAGGCTTTCCTGCAGTGCGTGTTGGATACGACACCGTCATCAGTGAGGCCAAGATGAATGGATGAAGCAACTTTATTGATAGACTACCCGCCCCCGGGTGAGAACTTCGGTAGAACTTCGGTAGAACTTCGGTAGAACTTCGGTAGAAGGCGGTAGAACTTCGTGACCTCGTAATAGTCTCTCTTGTGGTCCTTGACTCCACACGAATCCGCACGGATGGTTGCGGTGGCGCCGTTGGTTAGCGCTCGCGCCGTCGCGTGCGCCCTCTCACTGTGGTTGTCGTTCGTTGCCGGCGCGTCTTCGCCTGCGTGCGCCAGAAACCACTTGAGACGTATGCTCTTGTTTCCCTGTTGTAACCTGCCCATCCGCATCTCGCGCTCGGCTTCCTTGCATACTCGGCCCCTGGCGCAATTTCGCACCGCATTCCTCGAGTCCCTCAGCACGGTCTGACACCCGGCGTCGGCAATGGCCAGGCCAATGGAGGACGCCTCCTTTACTGGAACGCTCGCCACCGCCCTCGTAGCACCGGTCGATACCTCGACGAGACCGCCGCGAACGCTTCTCTTTCTCCTTGATACTCGGCCGCGTCCATGTACCTCCCGCGGCCGTCACTTCCGTGTAGATCGATGAGGGCCTTGGCCCTGCCGCTGGTCTGCGCCTGTAGTACTAACGATTGACGTTCCTTGGTAGAAGGTGCACCCTGTTCCGGCACCGGGTCTTGTCGGGGATGGGGACTCTGCTGCTCGGTTTCCCCGCGGCCGCCTCGTACCCCAGGTCTCGCAGTAATCTCTTGCCTGCCTCGGTCGTAGATGGTAGCTCCAGCTGGGTGGTCCGTTGTGCTTCTGCTATCTCCTCGAGCGTGTTGTGCACGCCTAGGCTCAGGAACTTGGTCGCACTCGGGCCCTCGAACAGCCCGAGCGTCCCTTTATAGGCAACTCGTATGATGGCGTTATCTTGCTGCGCTCGCTCTGCAGTCAGTTGTGGTATGCTGCGACGTACGCGATTTCACTCATCACAAAGCATTGGACGAGCCTGATAAGAATATCCTCCTTCACCCCTGCCTTGCGATTGGCGGCCCTCTTGATGAGTCGCATCGCATTGGCCACCTTGGCGTTCAGTCGGGCGATGGTTTCGTCGCTTCTGCGCTGTTTCTCGACCATCATGCCCAGGAGCCGCATCTTACTGCCTTCGAAGATCACTTGGCCGCTCGTCCCGACATTGATCTTCTCATATTTCTTGGCTTGTACTTGCTTCGGTTCGCCCTTTTCGGTGGTAGCACCAACAGCTCTGACTTGCTCGGTGAGAATACCAGACCAAAACCGTAGAGCTGGCCCTCGATCGCATTGATTGCTTCCTGCATTTTACCCTCAATGTGACCGTCACTGCATCCTGGGACCTACAGCGTAAAATCGTCGGCTTAGATGGTGAGCGTGACACCCTCGATCTTCTCTATCCGTTCGGTCATCCTGGTCATCACGTGGTTTAATAGCAGCGGCGAAAGACGGACCCCTGCGGAGTCCCCACACTGCCAAGCCTCTCCCGTGGCAGTTGCAGAGCGCTGGCGCGAAACTCGGCGGTCCGACCCGCAGGAATTCTCGTATGTAATTGTAGGACCGTTCGCCCATGCCGAGTCTCGATACCTGGGCCAAGATCGCGGAGTGCTTCACCTCATCGAAGGCGCTGTGCAGGTCCAGTCCCAGGATGGCCTTGTTATATTGCATCTTGACTTTGTCGTCGATTACCTCGTTCTTGAGTAATATCATCGCGTCCTGCGTGCTCAGGTTCTGCCTGAACCCGATGACCGACGTGGGGTACAGCCCGGACCGCTCCCGGTACTCCTGCCACCGGTTCATCATGACGCGCTCCAGCACCTTGCCAAAGCACGACGTTAGCGAGATGGGCTGGACGTTGTCCGTGCTCGGCGGTTTTCCCGGGAAGGGGATGAGGATGGTCCTTGCTGTCTTCCACTGGTTCCGCAATGTTGGGATTTGCCTACTACGAAAAGGTACAACGGGCTTGATTTTGTTGGCAGCAGTTACCTAATGCATTTTTAAGGTTTCTTTTATTATGCATGTGTGGATTGGCTAATGTATTTAGCCATTTGACTTTCTAATTCCAAAAAATGTGTAATAGGGAACGAGAATTTTTCTTCTGGTACGCTTTTTTTCAAAATCAATGCCTTCCAAACACGTAAATATAATTTGAAGGGCCAACCGTTTTCGCTACAATACAAGCGAGGCCCTGCCTCTTACCTGCCTGAAGAAAGCCGTGCAGCGGCGTGTTGGTAACATTCATTTTCGTCTGAAAAAAGAAACGGCCACGCTAGAAAGGTATGGGCCATTGTTGCAAACAATGGAACCGGCAAAGCTCAACGTATGCTCCAAGGCCAACTTCTCCCTGTGAATCGCTTCAAGTTCAAAGAAATTGCGGCTATGTTTTTTTATGTTCTCCTGAGACCGCACGATCATTGCTACTTATTCATTCATATGAATTTCTCTAAAGTTTGTATTGTCTTATTAGCCATACTTAAACCCTTTCAAAGCTCGGCAATGTGCCACTGTACTATTTGTTTCTGTGAAATGCCGGTATTTGCGTATGATATCACGTAGGTTTTATATTATGATTACAAAATAATGCTCGTACGAGTGCCGGCTGAAGTAGTAGCTCTGAGGTGACGTTATGATGCGAAACATTTTGCTGCCTAGGTATTTCGAAGAACGCGAATAAAGGCGTCACTTCAACAAGGAGATAAATAGTTGAGCTTTTACATTCAAGGAAATTTCGTTATAATAAAACGTACTTACCTGCGCATTAAGCTATATGCAACTGAAAACGTAGTTGTTCCTAATTTTGGGATCTGTAAGTGAAACTATATACTTAGAAGTGGAATCGTGTTCAGTATTAATACGGGGCAGAAGAGGCAAAAGGATATATTTATATACAGCAGAAGTTCTACCGCGACAGTAGGCATCGGAAGAGCCGAAACTGCCATACCGGAAATTCTTATTCTTCTTAATTGCCTCGGATCATGCGGTTTGTCCTCTTTGTGGGCCTTGACAATACGACCTATTGCACCACACCCCCCTGGACCAACCATGTGTCTGTGCTGGATGAGGGTGCAATGAGTGGTACGGCTTAAGTCGCGCAACGTGCACGATGTCAGTGCCTGCATTGTGACTTGAGGTGGCTGGAGCAAAAGAGAAAATATCGTATGTCACATCGGCACTTCATGCAGCGTACAGTAGGGACCAGTGTACCGGAGCAGGAGTTTTTTCCACAAGCCGACACGGAGGGAGGGAGCCCAAAGGAGCAACAAAGACGCGGACCAGAGCGCACAGGATTGTGCCGGATGTCGTAGGCGCACTTTTGCCGCGCCTGTGACTCTAGAGGGGCACAGGAAATCGGGCGTGCAAGATCAGCCCGCACTACGGTGTGTTGGGTGTACTCGGAAGTATCTAAAAGTGAGCGCAGACAGAACCAGGGTGACGAGGGTCAGAATAGGCTCGCGGCTGAACAGAATGCGAAAAAAGAATAGCCAACCATGTCTTCTCGAGAAGAATTATAAGTGAAGGAGACTTTGGGGAGAACTACGTTCCAGCCGCCATGATCCCCATACACGTAGATGGCAACATTTCAGTCAGGGTAGGATTAACAAGCTGGGTGAGCCCGTTGATTTGAGGATCATATTCAGTCCTTACGGGTCGTTACCGTGTTCTCCGCCAGGTTACGGACATCGTATACAAGATCACCCCCGTCGTCTCTTCAATGTCCGTGAGAACCCCGCCTGGTAACATTGTGCATGTGTCCCGCCTAAAGCTATACTGTGCACCTTCGGCGACTGCACCTTAGCGCGGGACGGCACTTTTCCAGCGGGGAGTTATTTTGCTAGTCGTGTTATGTTGCTGGCAAACAGGACACTTGATATAATATGGACAGTGTACGTGCCTCTCTGCGGTCATCATTATTTTCCCCTGTCATTATCATCACCGCTCTCTCTCGCGCACTCAGCCTTGTTCGTCTTGCCCGGTGTCGGTATCTCGCTGCACGAATCTTGTAAGTATAGTATCCTTCCAGTAACAATATTATTAGTAACTTACAGTTACGTTAGCAATAAGTAACTCAAAAGCGGAGTGGCCACAGTATCAAGTAAGTCCGGTCTCATGCAAGGTGTGTGAAACTGTTTGCTTAAACTCAGAGAATTATCGACTAATGCATAAGACTTATAACGCCGTCTTGTCTACACCGTGAGTTGATTATACCCTGATTTTAATTTAAGCAGCCAAATACCTCGCGTTATCTTATTTGTCATAAATGTTGTCCTGTCTTTTTATCAAAAAATTACACCGTGTTAGCAACTGATTACCCGAACTTCACCAATTACTGTCAAATCTCGATTTACTAACCACGCGGGGCCGGCCAAAATCGTTCGTTATGTTGAAATATCGTTGTACTGAAAAACTCGCGGTTATAAGCCCGTGACAAGGATCTTTGAAGTATACGCATGAGCAGAGAAGATAACCCTGAAATCAAAACGTTGCACTCCCTTCAAAGCAGATTTATTTGAAGAAATCAGTTATTTTCTTCTGGCAAATGCAGAAATTCGGATGAACTTCGCGACATGATCACTCGCAACAAATACCTCCCCGCACACGTGAATAGCGGTAAAACAACCGAATCACCAACCGGCCACCGACTGACACACAAAGCAGCGACAGAGAAAATGGCCGAAGGCGGCTAGGCTGGCTAGGCTACTGCACATTAAACTACAGTTTTGTGGTGGCGCTAGCAACTGGCACTGAACATGGTGGTGACGATAGCTACTTCGCTTGAGAGAACCCACCGAAACGCCGGCTTCTGTTTCACGTGAGAGTTGCGGCGCTATTACTTTCCCCGAATTCATAATACTGATATTCCGCGACTGTAAAGGAGAGAACAAATTACATGCAATATTCGGAAATATGCGCCATGCTGAAATTCGAAATTATGAAATCTTTTTACATTGATACCATAGAAAATCTGGCGGGGATTTTGAAAATGTTCCTAAATGTGAGAAATCTCTTAATGTGGGGTTGGTAGTACCGATATTTGACAGAAAAATTTTAGTTTTCACACAAGGTGTAGCGCAGTGTTAGCGCGTTTTCAAAATTGTATGCGTGTTTCCGCCGTTCTTTCCAGGGATGTATTTCTCTTGTGCCTTTGTTTTTTGAAGGAGGTGTGCAAAATATAATTTTTTATTTAGTCGGTTTTGTTTTAACTTTCGGATAGTTTTTTGAGTTTTGAGTATTTTTAATTCTGCTCGGAAATTAGGTTCATTAACACTATTATAACCACAAGCTGTGTTACTTCCACCGAATGCGCAGTGTTGTGGATATGCAGTGCATTTCATCGTTGTTCCGCTTGAATCCCTTTTTATTCTGTTTCCGTAGTTCTTTTCTGGGCATTCTTTTTATTTTTGCCTTCGTTTCGTAAGTGCAAGGTATATGCAGCGTGTTTTCCATTCCTACAGCTCTTTTATTCCTATTTTCGCATTTTGATTTTTTTTTATAATTGCGTTCAACCACAAAACTTCCTTTTTGGTATTATTCCAAATAAATTAACCTGGAACTTAACCTGGAACCTTCATATTGAGCATATTGTTAACCAGGCTAACCGCATGTTGGGTTACTTGCGCCGCAACTTCTTTACAGCTCCTTCATCACTCAAATTATTGCTTTACAAAACTTTAGTTCGTTCGAAACTGGAATATGCATGCTCAGTATGGGACCCATGTCACGGAAAACTTATAACTGCACTAGAACTTGTTCAAAATAATTCTGTTAGATTTGTGCTAGCCAACTACCATCGAACCGCGAGCATTACTAGAATGAAATCTGATTTAGCCCTCCCATCTCTCTCCACTAGGCGTCAAATTTCACGACTAACTATTTTTCATAAGCTGTATCACCACCCCGTTCTGCGTGACGAGCTTATACCTAGGCCACATTATCAATCCCGTCGCGTTGACCATGAGTGCAAAGTTGGAATTGATATATGCAAAACAATGCATTGTTTTCATTCCTTCTTGCCCCGGACAAGTCGTGACTGGAATCGCCTTACTTTTGACACTGTATCTATTAATGACGTACACCAGTTTCGAAATGTTCTAGCTAACATTGTATAATCAGTTCTTCTAATGTTTGCTTTTGATGAGTCGCAGTTGCAATTTTTAATTACATTGTGTTAATTATTTTATTGTATGTTGTATCTTAACGTCTTCGTGCTGTTTTTTTTGTTGTTTTTTATTTCATTGCTCTCACACCACTCCCCTCTGTAATGCCTTTGGCCCTGAGGGTATCATAAATAAATAAATAAATAAATAAATAAAATGTGTCAGGTCGAAAAATTATACATTTTTCCACCAGTACACGGTTGCACCTGGGTCAGCAAAAAATTCTTGGTATTAAAATCTTTTACTGCTAAAACGTTTTTCTTGCGAACTGCGGCGTTGGCGCTAATTCATATCTGAGCTCTTGCATTTGGAGCCTACAGCATTTGTAAGCGAGGCGGCATTCTTTTCATGTCAACTTCTTTGAAATTGTTCACTTGCCTGGACAATAGCGGTCCTACAACACATGCTATAAAGGCTTAAGAGTAACAGCCATTGTCACTGCTGCATTGAACAGATATCTAGTTTCACGGGCTTTAGCAGATGTGCTAGTGCCCGCAGAAAGAACACCGTTGGCTGCCACTAAGACATTATATAGGGCATGGATCAAATCTCTCTGACGCTGGTTTCTTCATAGAAGGTCGCAAACATGCTAATTTTATGTTTTACTTTTAAAAGTGGCCTAATAGAATGTTCTCATCAAAGACATTTACAATTGGTCCTGCTGAATCTTCTGGAAACAAAACAAATGGGATACGATCGACCCTTTTAAGGTCGCTTAGCAACTGGATGCTGGGCTGTAAAAAATTATATTTTACAGAAGCCCTGAAGTTATAACATTTTTAATTTCCTCCGAAAAAACACGTACGTTTGCCGACGTGCACATGTGTGTGCGTGTACCTGCACGTGTAGGTGTGTGTGTGCGTACGCTTGCACACGATAGATACACAGATACTCATGAATGTCTTAACGCACAATTGTACAGCTACCCAATGCCTTTTCTGTATGCGGTTGTGACGTTTTTACTGGAACCGGTATTCTACTTGCCCAAATATCGAGTTGTATACGATGGATTGTTTAACCAGCCGACGCTACACAGGCGATAAGGCACGCCGTAGTTTAGAGCTACAGATTAAGTTTGACCACCGGAGATCTGTAACATGCACCGAAATGTCATACAGACGGGCGTCTTTGGCTTTCGCCTCCGTGAAAAACGTGGTGGCTGTGTAGGCATAAGACCTACACAGGCATAAGAAACCTACATAAGACCTCTAGAAGATATATAACGAACGCACGCGCAGGATAACCCTCCCCAACCAAATCAATAACTTTCAGATCCTAAAGGGAGTAAGACACGGGGACACCATTTCTCCAAAACTCTTGACAGCATATCTGGAGGGGTATTTAAAAACTTTACTGGAAAAACATACGATTAAGGATCAACGGGTAATACTTGAGCCAGTTGAGGTTTGCGGAAGACACAAAATTTCTGAGTGAGACTCCAGAACACGTGCAAACAATGCCTCAAGGACTACAATCAAAAAGCACGGCAGTGGGGATAAAAATGAATATGAAAAAGTAAAGTAATCAGGAAAAAGAATGCCTAAAACGTCCTTTTCAGCTTAGGAAACGAAACGCTCGTAGAAGAAAAAGAATATAACTACCTCGTAGTGAGGGTTCATCATCACCAGCATATCTACGCCCACTGCAGGGAAACTGCCTCTCCCAATTATCTCCAATTATCCCGGTCCTGTGCTAACTGCGACTATCCCCGCAAACTTCCTGATGTCATCTGCCCGTCTAACGTTCTGCCGCCCCCTGACACGCTTGCCTTCTCTAAGGATCCACTCTATTGCACTTGACGACCAACCTTTATCTTTCCTTCGCATTACATGCCCAGCCCACGCCCACGCCTTCTTCTTACTTTTTAAATAATATTTCCTTAACATGCGTTTGTTCCCTGGCCCACTCCGCTTTCTTCTTGTGCCTTCATGTTAGACCTATCATCTTCCGTTTCATTGATTGCTTAGTCGCCATCAATTTAACTTAAAAACCTTTAGTGATTCTCCAAGTTTCTGCCCAGTAGGTAAGTACCGGTAAGATGCAGCTGTAATACACTTCCTTCTTCAGAGACAATGGTAGGCTGCCATTCATTACCTGAGAATGCCTGCCAAATGCACTCCGCCCCATTGTTACCCTTCTGATTATCTCTGCCTCATGGATGGGATCCGGGGTCACAACTTGGCCTAAGTAGATATATTCGCTTTCCACTTCCACTGGCTCTCCACCTATCTCAAACCGCTGTGCTGGCCCGAGGTTATTGATCATTACTTTAGTTTTCTGCGTATTCTTTTTCAGTCCCGTGGTTCTACTCTGTTCAGTGCGCTAAGCATGCTTTGCAATTCGTCCACCGAGTTACTTAGCAAGGCAACGTTATCAGCAACTCTGAGGTTACTGAGGTAATTTTTATTAACGCTTACTCCCACCTGTTCCCAATCCGATGTTGTGAATACTTCTTGTAAACATGCTGTGAATAACATTGGAGAGATAGTGTCTCATTGCCTGACGCCCTTACTTATGGGTACATTACTACTCTCCTTTTCGAGGATGATTGTATGTTTGGACCCATTATATTCTCTGGTATTCCTACATAATTCCCATCTAAACCCTGGTTCCGTAATGCCTGAATGACTGCTGAGGTTTCGACCGAGTCATATTCTTTCTCATTATCTATGAAGGCTATATATAGGGGTTAAGTATACTCCTTCACTCCTTCCTTCATAAGTAAGTCCTTCACGTCACCTTTCTTGTGAATTAAGATTATGTTCGCGTTCTTCCAAGACTCCGGTACACTCGCGGTCATTAGGCATTGCGTGTACAGGTTTGCCAGTTTCACTAGTACAATTTGCTCGCCATCTTTCAAGAGGTCTGCTGCTATCTGATCTTTACCAGGTGCTTAGCCCCCTCTGATTTCCTTTCAAAGCCTTCCTTAGTTCTTCCGTCGTTACTGGTGGAATATCTATCTCCTCAGAGCCACTTTATCGTTCGAGATTATCCTGGATATCCCGGATACTATACACACCTCTATAAAAATCCTCGGCTTTCATGACTATTTTATCCCTATTTGGGATGACACTGCCTTGCTTGTCTTTAAAGGGACACTGAAGTGAATTTGTCAAGCTCCCATTTTTGCTTGCACTGCGTAGGCTGGCTCAAATTAGCACACTTTTCATCGTTTATCCGGTTGACAAATCGGTAATTATTTTACAAAGCGCGAAAAAAGAAAAACTACCATGCGCGGTTTGCGGCGGCCGCGCCAACTAAGCTGTGACGTTGGGAGGAGGGGGCCCCGTGATTGGACGATGCCCAAGGTTAGCAATCAAACAAGTTTCGGTTTCGGTTTCGGTTCTGTAAAACAACATGTTTAACATCTGATGGCGTCGTTGGATGGGCATTCTCAATATCCCAGTAATCGTAGTACCGCGCTTCTTCCATGTTGTCGGCTGTAAAATGCATAAGATAAGCCTCCCAGGAGGGCTTGGAATCGTAGCATTCAATAGCCGAGGCCTACGCAGTGCATGAACGCCCCCCGCGTCCCCGCAGACTAACAAATGCATGCGCTTTTACCCCATATTTGGAGCTTGCCTCACTCATGCCTGTATTGTAAAAAGCTTGTTCGCACCAGGCCAAGGGTCTCTTGATTCTGGCCTGTGCCCACTGCCCGCAAGCAGTTGGTGCTTATGGCAACAGCACGCCAACGAGAACTCGCTAGCGTGCCAGTGCCAGGCTGCGCGAATTCTGCGGACTAGTTCGTGGAGCAGTGAACGTTGCGGCCCAAAAAAAGGAGAGTATAAAACACATCGGTGAAAAACGAAAAAGTTACCTCATAAAAAAAAAGCTTACACCCGCGGGGATTCGAACTTGTGACGGGCAAAGCATTCGCAATGACATACCTAGCGCTGCAGACCACACGGCCACGGGCGAGAGCTCTGCAGCCGAAGAAAATATAATGTATATAATGTATAACCAGTTTACACTTTTAATTAGTTTTAGCATTTCAAGCAGCTTAAGTGACTATTTGTTGTATTGCGCTCGTGCAGTAAGCGTCCCCCGGGTTTCCACAATAGCTCACGTCTAGCAATTGCATTTGTTAGACGGAAAAGCGTTCGCAGATGCGTAGTCGGGCTGCTGACCGCTGTGTTTGTTCGCCCAGCGCAAAAAAGTGCTTCCCGCACCGTAGTTTACGCTGTACGGTAAAAATATCAGTTGATTTTATTTCCTTAGTACCTATATTGACTTCGCTGACTCTTCTACCCCTTCAAGAGGCCTTATATTTTCCTACTGGCGTACCAGTAAGCGAAGCGTCGCATGTGCGCTTGTGCAGCGCTTGAGCGACCTTGACTTGGAGCTAGATACAGAGTACAAACTAGCGAAGTAAAGAAAGGCACATTCTTCCATTCACAAACGAGTTGTAGCTTTGTTTCAACTGATCGAGCGAATTGCCATGACCCGTCGGCGGCCGGCGGACTAAACGTTGGCCCAACTGACTCGGTCGTGGAAGGTCGGGGAGCCCTGCAGTAGCGCAGCCATTTGCGAGCTCGGCTCCTCCCGACGTCACACGAAAACACCACAGAAAATGGGCGAGCGTAAAGAGAGGAGGGCAGCATTTTCGAATAATTTTTCTACTAAATAAAATCGCGTAAACGTGCCCAGAGTGGTCGAAACATGGCCTGGGGACCCCGGACTACGATTTGCGCTAGTAATGCCGCAATGTTTACATATCACTTCAGTGTCCCTTTAAGTGCATAGATGTGATTTTTCCCCACGCTTTAGACGCCCGGTATTTATTGCTTTCAGGCTGCCCCCGTTCTTCACTGCATATTCGATCCTATCAATATTATACTTCGGTATGTCAGCTGTCT
The DNA here is from genome assembly GCF_048455015.1 of Haemaphysalis longicornis. Classification (NCBI taxonomy): domain Eukaryota; kingdom Metazoa; phylum Arthropoda; class Arachnida; order Ixodida; family Ixodidae; genus Haemaphysalis; species Haemaphysalis longicornis. The sequence continues at coordinate 1,993,146 of NW_027526389.1, forward strand.
TACGCGTATTGATTAACTTCGAACCGTTCTATTGTCCGCTAACGTGGATATTGTCATGCTTTGCCGTTTGCTAATAAGTTCTTTTGTTTCCTGGGAAAGTTTACCAGCATCCCCTCCAGCCATCGCCCCCCTACTTCTACTGCAGACTCCGCGATATAGCGTGTAAGATTGTCGTTGGCTTCCTGTGTCGTAAACTCTGCTTCCTCGGTAAGAGCTCAATATTGGTTCTGCAGC